>NW_027643220.1:0-4995 GCF_032717465.1 Coenobita brevimanus | reverse complement strand
GCATAATATACCACATTAAAACCACCACCATCATCATCATCACCCCACCTCTATTCACACAAGCGTGCACGCACACATACATACATACATATTATGAAGGCAGAACGACACAATAAAAAACAACGTAAAATGATTGAATGTGGCATATGCTAACATAAATGGCTTAACCTCAGCAATGCTGGAAATCAACAATTTCTTGACAGTAAATGAGCCCGATATTATGTGCTTCGCAGAGACCAAGCTAAGAAAGGATATTGATATCCATGTGGGAGATGGTAAATACAACTACAGAGAAGAGACTGAAAAGAAAAAACAGGAGGAGTGATCATAGCAGTGAAGAACAGCATAAATGTGGATAAAGCTGAACTGGGAGTGGGTAGAGCTGAAGTGGTAAATATGAAATTAGAAACTGGATACTCACCCTCAAACAAGGCTATGGAATGAGGGTGAATACCAGATTTTGTCAGAAATGGTTAGACACCTGCAGAAAGTGATTGGGAAAAGCAAAATATAGTACTGGTGGGTGCCTTTAATTGTAAAGAGGTGAACTGGCAGGAGTGGGAATCAGGTGGTAGTTCGGATTCGTGGGGAGGAATATTATTAAACATATCAATGAATGATGTAAAACACCTAGAGGGTCAAAGAATAAACTACATTTAGAACTGATGACACACCAGCAAGACTAGATTTACTACTAACCAAAGAACCTGACACAATGGAATCTCTGAAATATCTGTGTCCTATTGGAAAAGTAATCATGTGGTCATTCAATTCCAGATGATAAAAGAGAACGTGGTGCCAAGACATAAGCTTAGGCAGGGAAGATACAACTTTGGTAAAGCAAACTTTACAGGACTAAGAAAAGTTTTTAAAAATGCAGATTGGAGAAAATTCGGAGAAACAAGAGACATGCAGAGGAAGTGGGATATCTTTCTTGACCTCTAAAATTAGGGAGTGGAAAAATATGTGCCATGAGTAAGGGGGAAGAAAACAGGAAAAAGGATTGCTTTAACAGAAGGTGTATGAAACGAAAAAAAAAAAGGGAGGGACATGGCATGGAACTGGAGAAAGAGAGGTAATATTAGAACAAAGGAAGAATATAGAAGAACTAAAAATGAATAAACAAGAATATGTAGGGTGGAAGAAAGGAACTTTGAAAAAGGTATACTTGACAAATGTAAACAAGAACCCAAGTTGTATTATATGTTTGTTAATGGCAAACTGAAACAAAAGGAAGGAATCAACAAACTGAAAGTAGAAGGAAAGGTCTATAAAGATGCGGCAATGCAAGTTGAAATGATGAACAAAAGTTTCAAATAGGTTTTCGCTTAAGAAAATGATTTCGTGGAGGGGGAGGGAGTGACTAGAATTGTTGTGATAAAAGATGTAAAAGTGGAAGTGAAGGAAGTGTATAAATAACTACAATTCAAGATGTAAGGAAAACCCCAGGGCTGGGCAGAATCACTAACTGGGTACTGAAGGGATGCAGAGAACAACTGGCAGATAAAATTTACGGTTAAATTCTGTGTTCTCTGGAAGAAGTGCCAAGAGAATGGAAGAGGGCCAATGTGGTATGGCAGAATCGCGATTTAAGACAAAACGAAACAACGATCTTACAATAACAAAGGCATATAATTTCTCCCATAATTACTTAATACCACAGTAATACCGAACCACTCAATTCCACGAGAGAAACTGTGGGAAATGGGTGTGTTAAGGTATTGTATTTCAAGATACAACTCGTGTGTTATGCTTTTGTTGGTCACTGATTGGCTTCCTCGACCCGATCCAACCCACGTGACCCATGTCACATATCACCTGCCACAGCCTGCCTCAGTGTTGTGTAGACAGTCGCTGTGATCAGAAGTTTATTTGCTTTATTCCTTGCTCCTCATTTCCTCTCAGAACTCTGAGCACATACTTTCAAAGTAACTTTAGTTATGCCTAAACACCATGAAAGTGCTATGAACACAAGAAAAGCATTTATTCTAAATGAAACTAAAATTGTTGGACAAAGTGGCATGTGGTGTGGGAGCTTAAATGCAAATGATCAGACAGATATGACTCAGGTGTGTTTACCATGTGGATAGTTCTCTTTGTTGGAAAAAAAAAAAAAGTTAATGATGAAGGAGCAGTAAAATTCAGGTTTTCACCTTTAGTGCAGCATGTAAAAAGAAAAAGGGGGGGAGAGGGTTTTGTGCCTGATGTTTATCATGAACTGATGATCTTTGGTCGAGATAATTCGCATCTTACGATATGTCAAGACACTAGGTGTTTACATACAGAGTTAGGTAAAAATAACGTGGGTTCAGTTCCTGTGAATTATGCTGCCATACAAATAATACTGCTTTGCTGACTTGCTTATTATTCACGATTACTGCATTCGTGTACTGTCTCTGAGAAGTGAGAAATACGCAATCACTCGATGATGACAACTTAAACATAGCATTTTGTTTCCTTTACTGTTGACCACTAATGGCTTTCAAAAATAGTTTCACACTGCTTTTTTTTTTTTTTTTTAAAGCGCCGAAAGTAATCCTGGTGAAATATGCCTGATGCTGGTATGCCATTGTTCACGAGTTGATTAGGTCAAAAGTTTTTTCCTTGATTGGTAATGAGGACATTCAAGAGGCTTAGTGGCAATCCTTGGTGATTCAAATTTTTATGGGGAGTATTAGGGGGCAATACTAATCAGTCAGGTTAGAAAGCAGTATGCACTGATGTGTCCAATCGGTGAGATCGTATCTAAACACACTGTCTTGGCTGTCTTAAGGCAGGCGTATTTGTAATAATCTATCTATATTTTTAACGAAAAACATGAGGCTCCTTGAACCTAAACCCCTACTTTACATGTAAATATATGTCACGTTTCAGCGCTAATTTGATTTTGCACGAGGTTCTGCATAACCTATCTCGTGCTGTACGAAGACTCTACTGTACCAATTTGTAAGGGAGGAAACAAAGAAGAACCTCTGAATCATAAACCAGTGTTCTTGGCCACCATAGACGCAAAATTGTTCGAGAGAATCACGAAAGACAGATGGATAAAATATCTGGAGGAGATGGAGATTTTGGAAGAAAGTTAGTTTGGATTCAGATGTGAAAGGTGTGTGTTTCCAACCTGTTGAGCTTCTACTCAAGGGTGATAGACGTGCTATAGGAAAGGGGTAGTTGAGTGAACAGTGTGTATTTAGATCTCGAGAAAGCCTTTGACAAGGTAACCCATTGCAACTAATGTGGAAATTGGAGCACACAGGACTGAAGGGGAACTTTCTGGAGTGGTTGACAGACTTCTTGTGAGACTGACTAATGAGAACATTAATAAAGGACAGTAATGCAAGTCTCTTTGCTGATGATGTGAAGATCATGAGGAAAGTACAAGTTGAACAAGACTGTAAAATACTGCAGGAGAACCTGGATAGGAATCATGATTGGAGCCACACGAGGGAAATAAAACTTCAACGCAAAAAAATGTACAATACTGGAAATGGGTCTATCTATCTCTTGACAGATGCCTGAATCCAGTTCGGGGTGGCCACAAACAAATCGCCTCCATGTTGCCTTGTCCCCAGAATTTCATTGCCCTGATACCAGCCAACACACCCCTCTCTCATATACTTCTCCATTCCATCCCTCCATCTCATCCTTAGCTTTCCCCTCCCTCTCCCCCCCTTCCACCTCACTCACATACACTCTCCTCGTCACTCTCTCACTCTCCATCCTCTCCACATGGCCAAACCACCTCATTGTGTTTCACCCAACACTCCCTATCACATCCACATGCACATCACAATGCTCCTTCACTTTCTCATTTGTCAGTCTGTCTCTCCATGTGACTCCACATGCTATTCTTAAATAACTTATTTCCGCTGCTCTCACTCTTGACCTGCGTCTCTCCAACAACATCCAAGCTTCATTTGCATATGTTACACTTGGTATCACAATACTGTCATGTAGTAGCTTTTTCACTTCCATGCTCACCTCCCTATTTCTCATCACTGCTTTCAGTGAACCAACAACCTTCCTTCCCTACTGTACCCTTTCAAGCACTTCACCCTCTAAACTTCCATCCTTACTAATCACACTACCCAAGTACTTGAATGCACTCACGTTCTCCATATCCTCACCATCCAACCTCACTGTACATTCTGTGACTTCATTCCTCTCAAACACCATAACTTTACTTTTGTTTACATTAACTTTCAGTTTCCTCCTCCCACACACTCTCCCAAATTCATTCACCAAACCTTGCAACTCCAATTCATCTTCACTCAATAATACTGTATCATCAGCAAACGGTAACACTGGAATCTTCCAAACCTCACCCTCATTCATTAGAGCTACTGCCATATACACTGCCCAACCTTGCAATTAATTCACAACCCCAACGATGTGTATATTAAACAGCCATGCAAACATCACACAACCCTGTTTCAGTCCCACATTCAGATCAAAGAACTCACTCAGCTCACCATCCACTTGCACTATAGCCCTAGCTAATTCGTACATACTCTTCACAGCACTTAACAATTTCCTATCCACTCCATATATTCTTAATACCTCCCACATACCTTGCCTATCTATTCTGTCATAAGCTTTCTCCAAGTCCATGAAGGCACCATACACTTTCTTTCTTTTCTCTAGATACTTCTCCACTAAACATCTTAGAACAAATATCTGATCTACACACCCTTTTCCTTTCCTAAATCCCCCTCGTTCTTCTCCAACTAGCTCCTCTGTCATATGCCTAACCCTATCAATGAGTATTCTACCATATATTTTACCAGCCACACTATGAAGGCAAATAACACACTATGGTTACCACATACTTCTCTCTCCCCTTTTCCTTTGTATAAAGGAACAATTATACCTGATTTCCAGTCCTCCGGAACCCTTCCCTCTTCCCAAGCCAATCTACACAACTTCCATAACCACCCCACAACAATCTCACCCCCATACCTCAGCTTTTCACTACACACTCCATCAATTCCTGGG
>NW_027643219.1:0-4995 GCF_032717465.1 Coenobita brevimanus | reverse complement strand
CATCTTATGACGAAAGTAGGTGTTGGCTATTGCCAACCCCTTACCAGCACAGATGTCCACCAAAGCACTACCATTATCATCTACTTCAGCTGGCACACCCCACTGACCAACCACTCCATCCACTTGTACATTCCCAACTTTGCCATTCATGTCTCCAATCAACAGCACTCTCTCGCTCCTCTAAAACTTGTCCATACATGCTTCTACTCTCGCCTAAAACTCATCTTTCACTCTTGCCACTCGATCCTCTTTTGGAGCATACACACATAAAATCGCCCATGCTTGTATACCTACTTTCATCCTCACCCATACAATCCTTCCACCCACTGTTCCATACTCTCTTATATTCTCCTTCCACTTCTTGCTTATCATCAGACATACTCCCTCCCTTGCCCTCTCATTCTCACTAACTCCCGCACATATACCTACACCGTATTCCCATTCTCTCATCCTCTCACCTTTCCATTTAGTTTCAGTCAATCCACATATATCCACTTTTGCATCCTCAAGCACCTGGACAATCTCTCTCTCTTTCACTTCATCATTCACTCCTCTCACATTCCATGTTCCTACCCTCAGAATGTCCTTTGTCCGTTCCTTAGTTGTCAACGTATGGTCCGTCCGGGTCCGAGGCGCTTTATTTGCTTTTTTAGTTAGTTCTTTTTACGAGGTGGGGCACTAACCCACCACCAACCCTTTTAGTCGCCTCGTACGACAAGCAGGGATACTGGGGGAGTATTCTTGAAACCCCCCTACCCCCAGGGGTAGTTTTTATTGAAAACTACCTCACGCAGTATATCACAAAGTATAAAAGAGTCTTTACAAAAGAATTATGCTTCTCACTCTTTTTCATGCAAAAACTAATGGCCATTCGAAAAAATGAAATACTGTACATCCAACTTGAGCAAATTAAACAAAACAAAAAACTTTAAGTCTGTTCCAAAATTCATTTCAATGAGAAAGTTTTTGTTGCTGTTTGGCTTGAATAAGATGAATTTGTGGAGTGGTCTTTCACAAGGCAACATGCATGTCATCGTTGACATCCAGTTGATTTCGACTTATCATTTTGATAGAAACAAGTGCTGAAATCCGACTCGCAATGGTATGTAGTTGCAAATGGAATCACAGTACCCATAGCTCGCTTTGCCAAATGAGGGTAGGCGTGTATCAACGAACACCAGAATTCTTAAAGACAGCGAGTTTCTTTGTATGTTTTTAAGTTAATGATGCCAAACGGCATCACGCAATCTCGCTAAATTGTTCTCAATAATTCTGACCTTCACGGACCCCAGGTTAAGAACCCCTGCATTAGATCATTTCAGTCTTACCACAGTACATGGCATTAGATCGTTTCAGTCTTACCACAGTACATGGCATTAGATCGTTTCAGTCTTACCACAGTACATGGCATTAGATCGTTTCAGTCTTACCACAGTACATGGCATTAGATCGTTTCAGTCTTACCACAGTACATGGCATTAGATCGTTTCAGTCTTACCACAGTACATGGCATTAGATCGTTTCAGTCTTACCACAGTACATGGCATTAGATCGTTTCAGTCTTACCACAGTACATGGCATTAGATCGTTTCAGTCTTACCACAGTACATGGCATTAGATCGTTTCAGTCTTACCACAGTACATGGCATTAGATCGTTTCAGTCTTACCACAGTACATGGCATTAGATAGTTTCAGTCTTACCACAGTACATGGCATTAGATCGTTTCAGTCTTACCACAGTACATGGCATTAGATCGTTTCAGTCTTACCACAGTACATGGCATTAGATAGTTTCAGTCTTACCACAGTACATGGCATTAGATAGTTTCAGTCTTGCCACAGTACATGGCATTAGATAGTTTCAGTCTTGCCACAGTACATGGCATTAGATATTGATCATAATACAGTATATGGAGTGGAGGGGAAATTGTTGAGTGCTGTGAAGAGTATGTACGAGGGAGCTAGGGCTACGGTGCGAGTGGATGGTGTGCTGAGTGAGTTCTTTAATGTCAATGTGGGACTGAAACAGTTGTGTGAGGTCTCCATCGCTGTTAAATATATACATGGATGGGGTTGTAAAGGAGGTGCAAGGTACGGCAGTGCATGTGGGGGTGGCTCTAATGAATGAGGGTGAGATTTGGAAGATTCCGGTGTTGATGTTTGCTGATGATGCAGTATGTTGAGTGAGGATGAATGGGAGTTGCAGGATTTGGTGAATGAATTTGGGACAATGTGAAGGAGGAGGAAGCTGAAAGGTAATGTAAACAAACGTAAAGTTATGGTGTTTGAGAGGAATGAAGTCACAGTGTGTGCAGTGAGGCTGGATGGTGAGGATATGGAGAATGTGAGTGCATTCAAGTACTTGGGTAGTGTGATCAGTAAGGATGGAACTTTGGGGAATGAAGTGCGTCAAAGGGTACAGCAGGGAAGGCAGGTTGTTGGTACACTGAAAGTAGTGATGAGAAATAGGGAGGTGAGTATGGAAGTTAAGAAGTCACTCCATGACAGTATTGTGATCCCTACCCTGACGTATGGAAGCAAGGCGTGGATCTTGCAAAAGGGGAACAAGTCAAGAGCAAGAGCAGTGGAAATGAGTTACTTCAGAGGAGTATGTGGAGTGACAGGTTGACGAATGAAGAAGTGAAGGAACGTTGTGGGGTGGATGTGGATGTGGTTGAGAAGATTAGGAGAAATAACCTGAGGTGGTTTGGACATGTGAACAGAATGGAGAATGACTAAGAGGGTGTATGTAGGTGACGTGGAGGAAGGGAGAGGGAGGGGTAGACCGAGGATGAGGTGGAGGGATGGAGTTGAGAGATATATGAGGGAGGGGAGGGTGAGTTGGGGGGAGGGTAGTCAAATGGTGGGTGACAGAGCGACTTGGAGGCGTTTTGTCTGCGGCCACCCATTGCGGGATTAGGGCGTCGGGTTATAGATAGATAGATAGGCATTAATTAAACATATAAAACATGCATAACACTCATCTATCGGTGGTAATGTTGTGTGGGAAGAGGAAAGCTAGCAGTCTCCTGCTGAGCAGTGTTGCCAGATTCCCAAACCCATATTATCGTACCAGGAACGTTAAAATTATCACTTTTTGATCAAAATTATCTCACCCATAAACAAAGGCATTTCTTCACATCTGTTCCAAAATCTTTCTGCCTCTATAATATCCTCTTACCAGATCATCACCATTCCCCTTGTACATAATCATCAACACTGAATCCTGTGTTGCCCTATGAGGAGCGAAAGTACCCGGGGCTAGGCAAGTTGGACCTGACATTTAAGATGAGAGTCAGCAGCCTCACTCATCCCTCAGTGGCATTACTTGAGCAATAAACCCCAACCACCCATCTGATATAAACCTGCACTGCCTCAATCCAAATGGACTGCCTTAATTACCCACTAAATCACCAGGTGCCATAATTTGCTTATATGATTACCAACCAGCATAGTAAATGGTTTCCTGGTGTACAGGAAACCATTTGGCTTGTCACACTTCTCTTGTCCACATATACAATTATACTATTCAGCTAATTATCTGGGAAAACACACTCATAAATAATCATATTTATAAAACCTGTAACTATCTTCACTCCTATATCTTATGAGGCATTCTCCATTTCAGCAGTCAACCCAGACACAGTTGCTGCCTTCCCCACCTGCATCCCTCCTATTGCCCTGCTCACAGTAGCAGCATCAAGCAAAGGCCAACAGCCAAACGCTGGATCTGCTGGCTCCAAACCTTCCCTGTCCCAAACTCATCATTCAACAACCAGTTGTAATGCTCCCTCCACGCATCTTCAATACCCTCAATGCCCACCACTACCTTTCCTTCAACATTCTTCACACACTGATATCCCAATATTCCCTCTTCATCTGATTTGCCACCTTTAGTATCATAGTCTTCCTCTGCACATTATTAAGGTTGTCAAGTAAATGTCTCTGAGACTCAGATTTTGCCCTGAAAACCTCTTATCTAGCCCTATGCTTGCCACTAAACTGTGAAACTATTTTTGAACAAGTCAGCCAAGCAGCACACTTTGTATGAAAGTATACTTCACAAGAAATGAGCTGACAATTATCTTACCTAACTTCTTATACCAAGACGTAGACTCGTCACATACCGAACAAACCACATTTTCTGGCCCTGAGTCGGTCAGTTAATAACGAGCATCGGTCACAAAGCCCTTTTCACACTCGCTGCACTTAATGTGAAAACTTAAATTTCACTGCCCCCTCATCATTAGCATTTTTAGTTTTTCAATCACTGTCCAACAAAGACACTACCCACATCATGTAACACCTAACACATTTCATCTGACTGTCCAAATCTTACTCTTGTTCGCATTAAGCTCCCACACCACACAATAAAGTTAGTGCGGAACTGCACACTCAGTTATTATATGAAATGAAGGGCAAGGAAATAAATAAATAAATGCTTCTCCACACAACAACAGTTAACACAACAGCTTAGGCAGGCAGCAGCTGGTATGGGACGTGGGTCATGTGGGTCGGCTTAGATTTCAACTCTACCAGCGACCAACAAAAGTACAACACAGGAGTTGTAAACAAATGAACCTACGTGGAAATCCACTAGCTAAATGCACCCACTTCCCACTCTGTTTCTCTGGTGCAACTGAGAGATATTAACATGCTGGTGAATAATTAACAGAAAAATTAAATGTTTGTGTTATTGAACGATGGTTACTTCCCTCTGCCCGAAATTGGGACTCTGCTGTTGTTCGAGATATTTTTCTGGCTCCCTGGAATGTACCTACATCTTTAGGTGGTAAAACAGATCTGGATGATGACGATGATAACAATGTTGAATTGTAAATAACATTCAATAAAGTTTGTTTCATTTAACCTGGCCTCCCCATCACCCCTTACAGCCAGCCCAGTCCACAGGCAAAGACAGACAGAGAAAAAGGGCATAATATACCACATTAAAACCACCATCATCATCATCATCATCACCCCACCTCTATTCA
>NW_027643218.1:0-4995 GCF_032717465.1 Coenobita brevimanus | reverse complement strand
ATCCTAACACATGCTGCATAAAAGCACTTATTACCCTCCAACCGAGGTAGCCCCACTTCCAGCGCATATCATGTCCCACAAATAACAAAACTCCTCCACACACTGAAGACACACTCCACCAAACTTAATCCTTTCCTACATCACTGTCTTGCCACACTCTCCCCTCCACACCAAACACACAAAATCACCATTATTTTGTTTTGGAATCCTACCTTCCAATAATACTGTATCTCTTATGCACCCACTTATCACAAACACGCCCAAGGTGGAATTATTCCCCACAATCTTGTGGCAAATTGCATATGGACAAACTCGCCCTCCTTGGACAGCACCACCACCTGCCCTAAATATCATCACCTCAGCTTTATCCGCTCTTACTCTCTAACACACAAGTCCCGCTCTATCCCAGTATTTCCTACATCTTTCAACCCTATCTCTCTCTGCCATCAACACTGTCATTAGCATAAAACAACTCCCATGGGAGTGTACTTCTAAAGTCTCATAAGAGCTTCAAGAACCATGTGGAACAATAATGGGGTTGAAACTGACCCTTGATGCCCACCACCATTCACAGAACATTTATCACCCAAATCTCCGTTCACTTTCACCTGAGTGCGAGCACCTTCATACATTGCCATAACCACCCTAACTAGTCAGTTCTCCATCCCGAGCTTTCCAATTCCCACTGTCACTCTGTTAAAGACCTTCATGAAATCAACAAAAACAAAGTAGAACTCTGTCCTCCTTCCTATATATTTTTCTTGAATGTTGTCATAATGGTATTGTATGGTTTATCAAGGCTCCAATTCTCCATGCTACTTGATTAAAGGCGGTCTCCCTATTCAGTCCTTTAATCCCGAGGATACACTTTATAAAGATGACAACTTTTTTTTTTTTTTTTTTTTTTTTTTTAAATAATGCAAGGAAGAAGGAACCAAAGGCCACAAGCCCGCAATTGTTGTTCCTTACAAGAGAAAAACAAAATACGAGAGAGCAAAATTCAAGATCTGATCATTTCGAGATGAATGGACACACTGCATTTTAAAGTGTGGAGATCATAGGAAGTAGGAAATACAGACAAAGGGAGACAGTTCCTCAGCTGACCTGTTCCATAAATGAAGGACTGGGAGTAACTGTTAACTCTTGCATTAGAAAGTTGGACAGAAAAGGGATGAGAGTTTGTTACTAGATGGGTGCTATGCGACCGTCATAGAGGTGGAGGAATGCATGCAGACACTTCAGAGGAACGGTGACCAGTGAAGTAGCAATAGAAAAGATATAAAGATGCAATAGCGTGGCGACGAGACAAGAGGTTGAAGGGAGTCAGTAAGAGGAGGAGAGTTAAAGAGACAAAAAGCCTTTGACTCCACCCTATTGAGAAGAGATGTATGTGGGGAGCCTCCCCACACATGAGAGTTGTACTCTACACAGAGGCAGATAAAACCCCTGTATAGAGTCAACAGTTGTGCAGGGGAAAAGAAGGAATGGAGTCGGCTTAGCACACCTAATCTCTTGGAAGAAGATTTTACAAGAGACGTAATATGACCATTCCAAGCTAAGTCCCGAGTAAATGAAACCCCAAGCATCTTCAAGGATGATGCAGAATTAAGCTGAATATCGTTAAACATTAGTGGGTATACCTGTGGAAGATTTTGTCGGGTTGATAGCTGTAAGAACTGAGTCTTTGATGCATTAAAAAAAAAACAGGTTATTTTTACCCCAGCCAGAGATACTAGCCAAGTCAGACATTAGGTATGCCATAGCCTCATCCCTGGTTTGTTGAAGTAACTGCTGAAATTGGCGTTGCGGGAACCAAATGGAAAGGTGAAGGGTGGAGTCATCAGAGTATGAGTGCATAGGGTTAGATATACAGCTTAGTAGGTCACTGATGAAAAAAAGAAAGAGTTGGTGATAGGACAGAGTCCTGAGGAACACCACTGTTGATAGATCTAGGAGAAGAACGATGGCCGTCTACAACAGCAGCTATAGAACGACCAAAAAGGAAACTAGAGAGGAAGGCACAGATAGAAGGGTAGAAACCATATGAGGGCAGTTTGGAAATGAAAGATTTATGCCAGACTTGATCGAAAGCCTTTGAGATGTCAAGTGCAATGGCAAAGCTTTCGCCAAAGTCCCGAAATGGGGATGACCAGGAGTCTGAAAGGTAAGTGAGAAGATCGCCTGTGGAGCGTCCCTGACAGAACCCATACTGACGACCAGAAAGAAGGTTGTGATAGGAAAGATGCTTTAAAATTTTTCTATTAAGAACTGACTCAAAAACTATTGAGATACAGGATGTTAAAGCAATTGGACGATAGTTAGAGGGTTGGGAATGGTCACTCTTCTTTGGGACTGGCTGAATTAGAGCAAACTTCCAGCAAGAAGGAAAGATGCAAGTTGACAGAGATGATGAAAAAATTGATTGTGTCCATGATCCGCTCCAGGTAAGAATATGCAGCAGTAGTGTGGTCCCCACACAAAAAGAAAGACATAAACAAGATTGAGAGAATACAAAGAACAGCAACCAAGATGGTCCCCAGTCTGGCAGATCTGTCATACAGAGAGAGGCTGGAAATGCAGGATTTGCCTTCCTTAGAGGAAAGGAGAAAGAGAGGAGACATGAAACAGTGTTCAGGACCATGGTGGGAGTAGATAAAATTGACCGAGAAGATCTGTTTTTATGGGATAAGAGAGCAACAAGAGGACACGGAATAAAATTGAAAAAGTCAAGCAGCTTGAAGGATACCAAGAAACATAGCTTTCCTTACAAAAGTATAGACTTATGGAATAGCATGGACAAAAAGAACGTCCAGTCTAAAAACTTCTATCTATCTATCTATTGCCAGACGCCTCAATCCCATTTCGGGTGGCCACAAACAAATCGCCTCCACGTCGCCCTGTCCCACACCATTTCACTGCCCTGCTCCCAACTCACACCCCCCTCTCTCATATACCTCTCCACCCCATCCCTCCATCTCATCCTCGGCCTCCCCTTCCCTCTTCCCCCATCCACCTCACTCACATACACTCTCTTCATCAGTCTCTCGCCCTCCATCCTCTCCACATGGCCAAACCACCTCAGTGTGTTCCTCATAACGCTTCCTATCACATCCACATCAACACCACATCGCTCCTTTATATCCTCATTCGTCAGCCTGTCTCTCCATGTGACTCCACAGGCTCCTCTTAAATAACTCATTTCCACTGCTCTCACTCTTGACTTATGTCCTTCCAACAACGTCCAAGCTTCACTTCCGTACGTTAGAGTTGGTATCACAATACTGTCATGTAGTCACTTTTTCACTTCCATGCTCACTTCCCTGTTTCTTATCACTGCTTTCAAAGAACCAGCAACCTTTCTTCCCTGCTGTACCCTTTCAAGCACTTCACCCTCCAAACCTCCATCCTTACTCATCACACTACCCAAGTACTTAAACGTACTCACATTTTCCAATTCCTCACCATCCAACCTCGCTGTACATTCACTGACTTCACCTCTCTCAAAGACCATCACTTTACTCTTCCCTACATTCACCTTTAGATTTCGTTTCTTACACACTTTCTCAAACTCATCCATCAAGCCTTGCAGCTCTCCTTCGTCTTCACTCAACAACACAGTATCATCTGCAAACAACAGTACAGGGAGTTTCCAAACACTACCCTCTTTCACCAGGGCCACTCCAACATCCACTACCCTACCTTGTACCTCTTTTATTACCCCATCCATGTACAGATTAAAGCTAAATTTGACTTACTGAGAAACAGCGATGGGAACCGACGAGCATAGCACATTTCGTGTCTATCTCAATAAGGTATATTGGGTAAATATGTAGGAATTTGGAACGACTTAGACGAAAAGGTGGTGCAGGAGAAAAACATTCATGTGTGTAAAGGAAGAATTGATAAACGTGGATATGGAGACAGGATAACACGAGCATCGCTCAATTCCTGTATACTACAAATAGGTAAATACAAATAGATAAATACACATACACTACCATACTGCATTACACTCCTAACACAAACACACATACACTACCATACTGCATTACACTCCTAACACAAACACACATACACTACCATACTGCATTACACTCCTAATACACACACACATACACTACCATACTGCATTACACTCCTAACACACACACACATGTGAGGGAAACCACCAGAAAAAGAGGACTTGATGTACCTTCAGTGCTAGATCTGATATTTACAAGGCAAGAAAATGATATTGACAGTTTAATATATCACCCTCCACTCGGCAAAAGCGATCATGCAGTACTAAATTATAACTTCAGGATAGCATATGACATAGTAAACAGCAATGATAGTTACAAAAAGAGCCTAAACTATAAAAAGGGAAATTATCAAGACCTAAAGAAGTATTTCTTAGAAGATGATTGGGAAAATGAGCTTAGAGGACAAGATTTAAATGCTGTATATAAAAATTTTTGTGAATTTTATGAAATAGGAGTCCAGAAGTACATCCCACAGCACAAAGAAGCAGATAAGAAAATACAGAAATGGTTCAATACAGAATGTATAAAAAAAAAAAGAAAGAAGAGATTTGCTGTGGAATAGATACAGAAGACACAATAGTGAAAGGGCGTACAATAATTACAAACAGGCAAGAAACGACTATACAAGAATAAGGAGGGCAGCCCAAAAACAGTTTGAGGAGGATATAATAAATAAAAGTAGTGATCAACCAAAGCTGTTTTACAGCTATATCAGAAGCAAAACTAAAGTAAAAGATATAATACAATCCATTACGGACGAGGGAATCACTTATACACAAGAGAAAGATATTTGTGAAGCACTAAATAAGAATTTCCAATTAGTTTTTACAGAAGAAAAAAATTTTGAGAGGGACTATGTGGAACACGCATGTCCACACATACTACCAGATATACAAATAACAGAAAAAGTAATACAGGAGGAGTTAAGTAGATTAGACAGAGGAAAAGCAAGTGGTCCTGATGAAAGTTCATG
>NW_027643217.1:0-35754 GCF_032717465.1 Coenobita brevimanus | reverse complement strand
ACTCAATCACAAGGTGTCTCATGTGCATTTTTCGCACTTCCTCCAAAATCAACCTTTCTCTCACATGTCACTCTACCATAAACAGTAGCCAGTGGATCATTTCATTGTGTTACATTATCAGTCCCCCCAAAAGTAAAATTTACTGGCAGGGCACCAATACCATAACTTTTCCCTAAAATAATCAACCAACAAAGTTTTACAAGCTTTGGTCACCTCCAGACTTTTCACGTTAGTAGGTCCTGCTACAGAACTTGCTACATGCACTTGTGACTGCTTGCTTAAACTCTCATACAGTAAAGCCATGGGTGTAACTTTTTTACTTCTTCAGATGAATGAAGACTTTTTTTTCTTTCTTTCTTTTTTTCATATCCCAGATTACATGTGTCCTCCATTCATAAAAAATCTTTTTAAAGTTTTATGTGAACAGGTGTAGGTTGTAGTTTTGTGGAAACTACTCTGTGAAAGTGAGTTTCAAAGAGAGGCAGTTCTGGGAATGAAGGAATTTTGACAGGCAGATAAATGCCTGCCTAGCACGGGGGAAGAGGTGAAGTGGCACATTGATGCAGCTTTATCCGAGCACTTGCCATAACTAAATAATGCAAGGGAGGCAACATTCTCTCTTACATGTATGGGAGGTAGTTCATATGTAATTGCAAGGTTATTAATAATTCATGAAGCTTTGTTCTGAACTTTGACATTTTAGTGCAACCTCTCCACATCCACTCCACAAAGGTGAGCAATATTCGAGCTGAGAGAGCACAAGACTACTGTAAATTATAGCCAACTGCTCATTAGAGAAGTTACAGATTCTGTACAATAATCCATGTTTCTCTGATGTGAGTTTAGCACCTGATCTAACGTGACAGGTCCAACCAAGGTTACTGTTGAGCAAAACATCAAACATTTCAACGGCTTTAGAGACAGGAATAATAGCTGCACTGAAGGTAATACAGGAATCAGGCAATAACTGTTTATTAGTGAGCTGGACATAAAGTCAGGCCTCGTTTTCATATTGTTCGCTGTGTGATGAAGTACAGTAATAGAACAATGAACAGAACAATGACAATACTGTATCAAAATCTGCCTACACGATAACTGTGATGGCCGCTTACGACTACCTGTGTGGACACAGTGACACAAGCAAACCAACAGTCAGACCAAACCAAATCGAGGTTCTGTCCCTCAATACCCCCCATAATTTTAACAACCTAGAATGCCACCAAGCTTAACCTTGAACCCCAATACCAGACAGGGCAAAAATTTCTAACCTGATCAACCTGTGAACAGTCACCACCCAGCATCATGCATGATTTGCTGAGAATTACCTTTGGCACATTCAGCTATAAACACACACACACACACACACACACACACACACACACACACACACAGAAAGAAACTATTTTTTGAAAGTATCATTAGGCATCAACAGTAAAGGAAAAAATAAGATGAAATCATATGCATGGACTAATTACATACAACTTCTTGGTAAACATAAGTCAGGAGGAAGTAAAAAATTTTCAAGGGGGCCAGAGGGTGGGGGTTGAGAAAATTTGGGGGTATTTCCAGACCCACTTGTCCTCATAACCTGGGTTTCAATGTACCCGTCTACGCATTTTCCGTTTCCATGGCAAAACGACCAGACCCAACAACTGTATTGCTCGGGGGGACACTGTATAGGCATATCCCGCTATACAATCAACCGCACTAGCTACATGAAAGAATTAACACCCTTCCCTGCCTCTCAATGGCCAGTCCCCAGTTATCCAATGGGTTTTATCTGATGATATTTTAGACAAATTTTGTGTTTAGGTTGATTTATAAAATGTTTTCAGACTTAGATTAATGTGTTTTAGTCATAGGTGAGGTGGAAGACACTGTCATTTTTGGGTAGTTTGCTAAGTTCGATTCTTTTCCAGACATTTATGATTATTTTCAGATTTTATTTTTGGGTTTCAGTGAGTTATATACTGCTCTTGGGCTTAGTTTACTTGTTTTAATGCTATTTGGGGGTTTAGGTGAGCTAGAAACTTGTTTGACTCATTTGGGTGGGTTTAGGACTTGGTTGGGGGGATGGGGATCCCTAGGCTCCCAAACACATCCCTTTACAGTACCTTCTATGTTATGACGTCCCCGATTAACAATAACCCGGCTCAACAATGGGCTTTCTCAAACACATGCCATCGTTATAATGAGGACAGCCTGTATTTCAAAACTGCTAAATTGTGAGCATCAATAACTAATCCATCTTAATAGGGAATATAAAAAAAAAATAAAATAAAACAAAACTCAAACCTCGAGAACTGCAGGCAATAGGGACTGGACAAGGACTATGGTACTCAAATCGGCGTCACTCAAACAACGATGCATGTTTAATGGTACAATGTGTTCTGACAACTTTCCAAACCTCTCACTTTTACCCCTTCTTACCACCTTACTCCACATAAATTACCCCCACTTATACCCACCATCAGGTAAAGCACTGAAGGAGATATAACTATGGTAATTAAGAACATCAGTGGTATTAAAAATGGCATTAACAAAACAGAAGTTGGGCTTGGATACCCTTGTGTTGTTGATACGTAGCTCCCCGGTACTCTCCTCCCACCCACCAACCCTGATGATGATGCCAAAGTTTCGCCTTCTCTCGTATCATGTGGCCCTTGGGAGAAACCTTATGCCATATGGTTAGATGAAAATTTATGGGTCTGGCAGTTTTAGGGGACAAAATGATATAAAAATGTCTGCTAACCAGGAAAAATTACTCTTTCATCTGTGTGTTCTTGTGAGTTAGCACTCAGTTTCACATTCTTTGTTTGATATCACACCTCCCAACACATTTCAAACTGACTGAGCAGTTTAGCCATATGCTCAGTCAGTCCAAAATGTGTTAGGAGGCGCGATATCAAATGAAGAATGTGAAACTGAATGCTATATCACATGAACACGCGGATGAAAGAGTAATTTTTTCTGGTTAGCACATTTTTGTTCCATTTCGTCCCCTAAAACTGCCAGACCCATAAATTTTCATCTAACCATACGGCTTAACGTCTCTCCCAATGGCCACATGATACGGGAGAAGGCGAAACCTTGACAACATCATCAGGGGTAGCTGGTGGGAGAAGCGTACCGGGGAGTTATGTATGAACAACACAAGGGTACGCAGACCAACTTGTTTTGTTAATGCTGTTTTTAATACCACTGATGATCTTAATTACAACAGCTCTATCTCTCCCAGTGTTTTACCTGATGGTGCATATAAGTGGGGGTAATTTACATGGTGTAAGGTGGTAAGAAGGGGTAAAAATGAGTTTTCTTTGTCTAACGCTCCACATAACGTCCTACAAGCTTCTCAGTCACCTTCAGGACAAAGTATAAACTTTCACTGCTGCCAGGTTCGCATCACTTCCTAAGCACAATCTTTAACTTCTCCCGGTCCTACCAAATCGTTCTGGTGATGTTTTCATTCATGCCACGCATCTTTACCATTACAGTGATGTTTTCATTTATGCCACGCATCTTTACCATTACAGTGATGTTTTCATTTATGCCACGCATCTTTACCATTACAGTGATGTTTTCATTCATTACACGCCTCTTTACCATTACAGTGATGTTTTCATTCATTACACGCATCTTTATCATTACAGTGATGTTTTCATTCATTACACGCATCTTTACCATTACAGTGATGTTTTCATTCATGCCACGCATCTTTACCATTACAGTGATGTTTTCATTCATGCCACGCATCTTTATCATTACAGTGATGTTTTCATTCATGCCACGCATCTTTATCATTACAGTGATGTTTTCATTCATGCCACGCATCTTTATCATTACAGTGATGTTTTCATTCATGCCACGCATCTTTATCATTACAGTGATGTTTTCATTCATGCCACGCATCTTTATCATTACAGTGATGTTTTCATTCATGCCACGCATCTTTACCATTACAGTGATGTTTTCATTCATGCCACGCATCTTTATCATTACAGTAAACATACGCTTTACTTAAAGCAGTAGAAGTACATTGCCAATTCAATCTCATGGATGTTCCTTGGACCTCCTTTTTCTCTCATGATGCAAATTCCACATTGGGCCACATACAGGATTTCATTACAGTCGGCATGGAAACATTCATTCCCCATCATAGTTACAGAAAAAGATGTAATTCTCCTAAATGGTTTGACCCCAATTGTGCTAGAGTAACAGAACATAAAACAATAGCCTATAACACTTATACAAGGACCAAAACCAAAGAAGCCTTTAACTATTGTAAAAATATCAGAAACCATGCCAAAACTATTATCAATCTTTCTAAATCAAACTTTCTACGCAGACAAGCTAACAAACTACTAAACAATCCAAATGATAACAAAATATTCTGGTCAACCCTTAATTCATTCAAAACTAACTTCATTACCTCCTCTTCCATTCCACCGTTACAGTCCCAATGGAAATCTAGTAAGTGACCCACGCAGAAAAGCCAACCTTCTTGTTGACATTTTTTCACCAAACTCAACCCTAAATTCAGAAAATCATAATATTCCTGTACTTGATTTTGATTCCCCTCAATTACCTCCTTTCATGATTCACACCAGACACGTACAAGCCGTATTACAGAATCTATCAGCAGACAAAGCCACTGGTCCAGATGAAATTCCTTCAACAGTACTTAAAAACTGCTCCTCAGTGTTGGCTCCTGTATTAGCAAAATTTTTCCGCTTATGCATCCGTACTTCAATTTTTCCAGCCCCTTGGAAAGAAGCAAATATCCATTCTGTTCCTAAAAAGGGGGCAACTTCTGATCCATCAAACTATAGACCAATTGCAATTACCGGTACTTCCGTTCTCGGTAAAGTTTTTGAGACACTAATTAACAAACACATAGTCAAGTATCTAGAAATCAATAAATTGATCAATGATCGGCAGTATGGATTTAGACAGGAACATTCAACTGTAGATATTCTTTGCCTTCTTACCCATCAGATTAACAAAACAATAGACCAACATGGTGAAACACACACAGCAGCACTTGATATTTCAAAAGCATTTGACAGAGTATGGCACCAGGCCTTATTGTCTAAGATGTCACATTATGGCCTTGCATCACTGGTTCCTCTAATTTCTTCTTACATTCATAGCAGAAAAATACGGGTCATGGTACATGGAATTTATTCTCATTTTAATTCCATAAATGCTGGCATACCTAAGGAATCAGTTTTGGCTCCAATCCTCTTTCTCATACATATAAATGACCTCCTATCTGTCACGCACAACCCAATACACTCTTATGCTGATGACTCGACCCTTCATAGTTCTTTCACATTTAGTACCTCCTTTACACAATTTGATATTATAAATTCCCAAATAAACACAGCATTTTCTCTGTACCAGGTTCTTTCTAAAATTAATCAATGGAGACAAAAAAATCTGGTCTCATTTAAAGCTCAGAAAACTAAATACATTAATTTCTCCAATAGAAAGAATCCCTCAGACTCTCACATAATTTTAAATGATGTCAGTATTCCCATATCCACTACAATTGATATCGTAGGTGTTACTCTAAACCCCAACCTAAGCTGGACAGCTTATGTTAAATCCCTTGCTAAAAATGCTTCTAAAAAACTGGGACTTATGTACAGAGTTCGGGAGTTCTTCACTGATGAGCAGATGGCCACAATATACAAAAGTCATGTACGTTCTCAGATCGAATACTGTTCACCACTGTGGAGTGGATGTGGAGTGGCTGCATTGAGGCAGTTGGACAAAATTCAAAATAAAGCCATTAGATTAATCAATAATCCTGCCATAACGCAGGAACTTCCTCCGTTATCAGTACGTAGAGATGTTGCTCCTTTAGCACTATTTTATCGATATTTTTACCGTAAGTGCTCTAACGAACTGGCTTCAATTGTGCCTCCCCTTCACATTTTCTCCCGAAATACTCAGGCAGCTGGGAGCGCCCATGAACTCACACTCTTCTCCTGCTGAAAAATTTCCCACTTTTTATCATCGTGTTCCTTAAGCCATACCTATGATTGTCTTGAAGTACCTGAACTCAAAGGTGGTTTTCGTTTCCCAACTGGATGTTGGGTTAGATTAGGATAGGTTAGGTTTGATTAAATTATTAGGTACGGTTAAGCTGGGTTTGGTTAGGACAGGCCCTTTCGCCGTAACCCTGACGAGTCAAACGATTTGACACGTGGAACATAGTTAAAAACAATGGGGAAACAGATTTCCCATGAAACATTTATTTATCACCCAGAGGTAATCAGAAAAATATAACAGACTATCAGGAAGAAGAGCGAAGAATGTGGAACAGAACGCTAACTTACAAGAACACATGGATAGGAGTACAGGTATACCCCAGTTTAACGATGCAATTGGTTAGATAAAAACCCATCGTTATGCGGGGTATCATATATATATCGGGGTAGATTTAACATGTAAAGTTATGGGATGCGTTTTTGAGCCTTAGGTTTCCCCCCAACCAAGTCCAAAACCCACCCAAATGAGCCCAAAAACAAGTTTAAAGCTAATCTAAATGGCCTAACAGCTGTAAAAGAAGCTAACCCAAGCCTAACAGCTGTAAAAGAAGCTAACCCAAGCCTAACAGCTGTAAAAGAAGCTAACCCAAGCCTAACAGCTGTAAAAGAAGCTAACCCAAGCCTAACAGCTGTAAAAGAAGCTAACCCAAGCCTAACACCTGTAAATAACTCACTAAAACCAACAAATAAAATCTGAAAATTGTCAAATATGTCTGGAAAAAATTAAACTTAGTAAACTGTACCCCAAAATGACAATGTTCACCTCACCTATGGCTAAAACACATTAACCTCAGTCTAAAAACAGTTTTATAAATCAACCTAAATACACAATTTTATTCTAAAATATCAAAATCGGTAAAAAAAAATCAAAACCCATCGTTAAACCAGGGTTTGGCCATCGTTAGGCTGGGTATGGTGGTATTTCCACCCCCATCGTTAAACTAGGGTATTGCATCTAGGGGTATCGTACAGTATATCCAGGTATTACTGCAATTTTTCTTTCCTGAATAGCAAACATTTTGTTCAGTTTTGTCCCCTAAAACAGCGAAATTCATGTGATTGTGGGGTAAAAACCCATGTGATTGTGGGGTAAAATCAGTGAGACACAAGACAGGACTTGAGAGCTGTATGCTCAGTCAGTCCGAAACGTGTTGGGAGGCACGAAATTGACCGAAAAATGTGGAACTGAACACTAACTTACGAGAACACATGGATGAATGAGCAATTTTTTCTCTAATTAGCAAACATTTCGTTCCATTTCGTCCCTTAAAACTGCAAAACCCATTATGAGTGTGGGGAAGAACTAGGTGTAGCGCAAGAAAGGACTGATAACAATAGGCCAAGTTGGTCCAAAAATGTGTTGGGCCGCATGAAATCAAACGAAGAATGTGGAACTGAACCCCAACTTACGAGAACACATATTTTTGTTTCTCTTTTTTCTGATTAGGCTACATTTTCATTCCATTTCGTTCCCTGAAATTGCGGAACCCATAAATTTTCTTCTAACCATACAGCCTTGAGTGTGCCCAGGAAGCAAGTTTTCGTTCTGTATGCTTATACAGGTGGGTCCTGAAATTACTAGCTAATTGGGAGCAAGGATTTTGCTCGTTAGCCGAATTCTCGTTAAACGAAGTGGAGAACTTATGGGAAAAACAGGGTTAGGGAGCAAGGCCTTCAAGTAACCTCCCCCAGCCAAGCACGCTTAGCACTGGGAGAACTAGGGGTTGCAATGGAATGCTTAGAAGACATGGTGATACAGTAATCCAGGGCACAGAAAAAAAGCACGCTTCTAGACCAATCTTGACTGAAGCTGAAAGAATATTTACGAAGATAAGGCACGAGGAGGCTCACAGAGCTAGCGTGCGACTCATTTCTTAGCTAGCAACGCCACAGCTATCTGCTGTTTACCTAGCGTGCTAGGTAAACACGGCAGATAGCTGCACCGCGACCCTCGTATCGATTCTTGTAAGTTGGGACTTGGAGGAATTTTACCTGCTCGTTAAACAGGAGGTGGTGCAAATTTCAAGATATGTATTTGCGAATTCTCGTTAAGCGGCTGCTTGTTAATCAGGTCTTGCCTGTACACCTAACTACCGGGAACCCTCAGCCAGGAACAATGCTTGCCCTATCGTTTCAAACTAACCATAGGTTTTTCTCGAACATATGCTTAATGTGTTTCCCTAGCAAAATTTAACAACCTAACCTAACCTGTCTTACTGGGGCTGCTTGGCTGAGGAGGATGGCTGTGGTACTGAGACAAATACCCATACAGAACGGTAATATGTACCCAGGTAAGGTACCCAATGTCTAGAGGGTGATGTCATCACGCGCAACTTTCAAATTTCATCACCAGGCCAGGTGACTCGAGCATGAGCTCAAGTTTTTCCATGTGTTGACATGACTTGTCTCATTATGCATCTGAACAAAAATGTGTTACTCAAGGATTGAGTGTATTTTCACCCATACAAAATTCCCGAAATTTCCTGCTGTAATGAGAAGGGGTAGACTGAGATGGTCTGTGCGTGTAGGGAGGTTAAAGGATGGCAACTGGGTGTCGAAGGTGAGAGGTGTGAGCGTCAGGGTTGGGGTTAAGAGAGGTAAGACTGAAAAGAACCTGGGGTGAGGCTATGGAGTGTGACCTCAGGGATGGAGGGGACAGAATAGGGAGGCTGCCACTGATCAAGCAGCAAGAAGATCCACCATTAAGTGACCAAGGCTGATGCAAGCATGCATGTTGAAGCCTTATGACGTGAAATGTGTGACCTCAGGAATGGGGGACAGAATAGGGAGGCTGCCAATGATCAAGCAGCAAGAAGATCCACCATTAAGTGACCAAGGCTGACGCAAGCATGCAAGTTGAAACCTTATGATACGAAATGTGTGACCTCAGGAATGGGGGACAGAATAGGGAGGCTGCCAAAGATCAAGCAGCCTGCAGAGCCGGCATTAGGTGACCAAGGCCAACACATGCGAGTGTATTGGAGCCTTTATAAACAAAACAAAATGAAAATCTGGGAATACTGAACCCCCAGCAAAGGGCACCACAGTCTGGTTAGCCCACTAGACAACCAACGTTGTCCATTTCTGAATTCATGACATCAAACTCTTATGATCGGCTCCCTGTCATAACATTACTCTTACATGACTAGATACACTAATACGGTATTTGCGCTTTCCTTTTTCTTATCCATCATACAAGACAATTCTATATTTTCCTAGTATCGGATACCGGTGCCTGTTTTCTCAGAACAATAAATATGGGAAAATTGTGCATCCCTCTAGATATTCCTACATGTCAAAATCAGTTATGACACGGAGAAGAAAATCAAAATATAACTACAATATGTGAATCCCTACTGATGTCTCTTTCACTTATTACTATTAAACAGTCATGGAGGATACATTTTGAGGAAATTGGTAGCTATACAGTTATATCTCAATATACGATACCCAGGCTTAACGATGGGGGTAGAAAAACCACCATACCCCGCCTAACGATGGCCAAACCCTGGTTTATTGATGGGTTTTGATTTTTTAAAAATTATTTTGATAATATTTTAGGCTAAAAATATGTTTAGGTTGATTTATAAACTGTTTTTAGACTTAGATTAATGTGTTTTTGTCATAGGTGGGGTGATCATTCTCATTTTGGGGTACAGTTTACCAAGCTTGATTTTTTCCAGACTTATATTTAAAGATTTTCTGACTTTATTGGTTGGTTTTAGAGTGCTATTTACAGGTGTTAGGCTTACGTTAGCTGCCTTGACGGCTGTTAGGCCATTTAGACTGGCTTTAAACTCATTTGGGTGGGTTTTGGACTTCATTTGGGGGGAAACCCATGGCTGGTAAACGCTCCACATTGCTTTACAAGTTAAAAATCCCCCGATATACGATACCCTGCATAACGATGGGGTTTTCCCTAACCATTTATATCGTTAAACCAGGGTATGCCTGTACATGTTAGAGCCTATATTATATATATAAGTACAACATAATGACACAAACTTATAAACAATAAGATACAGTAAATGATACGAACACATATTCTAACTTGGCCTAACACTGGCATTCCCCCATCTTGACTCCTGTTTTTAGAGAGATTAATGCTTGATAATGATGCTAGTTATGAAGAAGTGCTATGGTGAAAATGTGGGATTGTATTTTCTTTTTCTGCTATGTAAAATAAGCGGCAGAAGGATAATAATTTAGGCCAAGTTAGTGCAAAAGAACGATAAAAACCCCTGGTAATATTGTGAGTTGTGGGAACGGCTCAGTCCGCTGGATTGGGCATAATAGTGACAGTAAGGAATTAAATGATAAAAAATTACACTGAGCTATACCCTCAACACACAAGCAATTACTCTGCAAAATGGAAAGTAGTGAATTATATACATGCAGCATTATATATAACTATGTCTATCTATCTACAGTCAGATGGCTCAATCCTGTAAGGGGTGGTCACAAACAAATCATCTCCATGTCACCCTGTCCCCTACCATTTCACCGCCCTGCCCCAGCTTACATCTCCTCATATACTTCTCCACTCCATCATTCATCTCATGCTAGGTCTCCTCCTCTATCATATACCTCTCCACACCATCCCTCCACGTCATTCTAGGTCTCCCTCCTCTCATATACTTCTCCACTCCATCCCTCCATCTCATCCTGAGTCAACCTCTCTCTCTTATATCTCTCCACTCCATCCCTTCATCTCATCCTAGGTCTCCCCTTCTCTCATACTGTATATCTCTCCATCTCTCCCTCAGTCTTCCTCTCCCTCTTCCCACCTCTACCACCCTCTATTAAAAGGAACGACATCATACATAAAATATTATACGAGAATACTTACCTTGTCTGAAGAGATGGTTGTGCAGGGAGCCCTTTCGCTGCTTCCTCTGATCACTCTTGGCCTAAAACTGCCATCCTGATGACTTGGCACCAATCTGTAAGAGAATTAATATTTTGATACTCATAACGATGTGCTATGACAAGAACGTACACTGATATACTACCACCACCACTACTACTACTACTACTACTACTACCCCACCACCATTACTACTATGACTACTGCTACCACCACCACCACTTGTACTACCACCAACACCATACTACTACTACTACACTACTGCTACTACTATACCATCACCACCACTACTATTTTTACAAGTACTAGCAGTAGTTGTAATAGCAGTAGTAGTGATAGCTGTGCAGTAGTAGTAGTAGTAGTAGTAGTAGTATAAGTAATAATAGTAGTAGTAGTAATAGTAATAGTAGTAGTATAGTAGTAGTAGTAGTAGTAATAGTAGTAGTAATAGTAGTAAAATGGTAGTAACAGTGGTAATAATAGTAGTAGTAGTAATAGTAGTAGTTATAGTAGTAATAATAGTAATAGTAGTAGTAGTAATAGTAGCAGTAGTAGTAGCAGTAGCAGTAGTAGCAGTAGCAGTAACAGTAGTAGTAGTAATAGTAGTAGTATAGTAGTAACAGTAGTAATAGTAATAGTAGTAATAGTAGTGGTAAAATAGTAGTAATAGTAGTAATAATAGTAGTAGTAATGGTAGTAGTAGTAGCAGTAATAGTAGCTGTAGTACTAGTAGTAATAGTAGTAGCAGTAGTACTAGTAGTAATAGTAGTAGCAGTAGTACTAGTAGTAATAGTAGTAGCAGTAGTACTAGTAGTAATAGTAGTAGCAGTAGTACTAGTAGTAATAGTAGTAGCAGTAGTACTAGTAGTAATAGTAGTAGCAGTAGTACTAGTAGTAATAGTAGTAGCAGTAGTACTAGTAGTAATAGTAGTAGCAGTAGTACTAGTAGTAATAGTAGTAGCAGTAGTACTAGTAGTAATAGTAGTAGCAGTAGTAATAGTAGTAGTATAGTAGTAATAGTAGTAGTAATAGTAAGTAGTAGTAGTAGTAGTGGTAATAGTAGTAATAGCAGTAATAGTAGTAGCAGTAATAGTAGTATAGTAGTAGTAGTAGTAGTAGTAGCAGCAGTAGTAGTAATAGTAGTAGTTGTAGTAGTAGTAATAGTAATAATAGTAGTAGTAATAGTAATAATAGTAGTAGTAGTAATAGTAGTAACAGTAACAGTAATAGCAGTAGTAGTAACAGTAGTAGTAGTAATAATAGTAACAGTAATAGTAGTAGTAGTAAAGTAAACGAGAGCAGCAGTAGGGGTCCCACGTGACACCTGTTCCTAAAAAAAAAAAAAAAAAAAAGCCAGGCTGCAGCCAAAGTCAGAGTAATATCATGGTATTTCACACTATAATCCTAATAGCAATTAAATAAAAGACGGTAGCCTGTAATAAAAATACATTGTCGAAAAAAAAGTAAAAAAAAGTAAAAAAAGAAAAAAAAAGGAAAAGTAAGAGGAAAAAAGTAAAAAAAAAAAAAAAGTAAAAAAAAGTAAAAAGTAAAAAAAAAGTAAAAAGTAAAAAAAAAAAAAAAAAAATAAAATAAAAAAAGTAAAAAAAAGTAAAAAGTAAAAAAAGTAAAAAAAAAAAAAAAAAGTAAAAAAAAGTAAAGTAAAAAAAAAGGAAAGTAAAAAAAAGTAAAGTAAAAAAAAGTAAAAAAAGTAAAAAGTAAAAAGTAAAAAACTAAAAAAAAAAAAAAAAAAAAAGTAAAAAAAGTAAAAAAAAAGTAAAAAAAAAGTAAAATAAAAATAAAAAAAGTAAAAAAAAAAAGTAAAAAGTAAAAAAAAGTAAAAAAAAAATAAAAAATAAAAAAAAAGTAAAAAAAAAAGTAAAAAAAAAATGAAGTAAAAAAAAAAGTAAAAAAAAAAGTGAAAAAAAAAGTAAAAAGTAAAAAGTAAAAAAAAAAATAAAAATAAAAAAATAAAAATGAATCAAATGGGTGTGCGTCAGGGCGTGTGTGGCTGGGTTGCAGGGAATGACGTCAGAGCTGAAGGCATGACGTCACAAGGCCAGGTGGATGACGTCACGGGCTCTACGGGGTCTACCTGTACGTCTGCAAGTGGGCCAGGCCACGCCATCATCATTTCACCTTATTTAACACAATAATAATCACTAATCACCATAACACACTGATCTACGATGTCCTAATACAACTTATCTTACATAATTCACCATAAAATGTCCCTTTATTGGGCACAAAACACTAAATATGAGGACCTACCTCGCGCACGTCCTTCCCCGACTGTTCCGCGTCTCCGAATGGCTGGTAAGGCTAGGTAGCATCCCTTTAGATACCTGCCGCTGTCCGATGGCGTAACCAACATCTCCTGAAATCATCCTTTTTTTCATCATTTTACAATTTTTACACACCTACACACACTAATTAAATCATAAAAATATTTCTAAGCTAGTTCCATATGCGAATTTGGAGGTAAGTGGCCGTATTTGTGAGTTTCATGTGATATATTTCAGCACGACAAAGGATACGAACAAACGCTACATGCAATTCGAGTTAACACCTGTGCTTCCTTTAAAAAAAAAAAATCCCACTAAATTCATTAAAACTTGGCACAATTACAGATAAAGAGTTTGAGAACCCGAAGATGTAATAGGAATTACGATTCTTATCTCCTCCAAAAAATCACTGAATCGCGAATGCCAGCTTACCCAGAGAAACAGAAATAAGTCTAATTTCTCCCTAAATACAGCCAGTCAAATCAAATGGCAATTACCTACAATAAATGTGAACGCCAGAGATTTGCCTGATATACTAATCAATGCCATTTGGACTCTAGAAAGGGGTTTTTTGAGAAATGATGAAGGAAGGCGAGGCAAACCAACGCATACCTAATTTCTCCTCTATTACACTGCCTTGAATGAAATTGGGGTTATATGGAGAATCTCTGTGATTCAGAGATTCTCCTGATATATAGGACCAGGTGATTTGGACTTCAGAAAGTAGTTTTTGAGACGACAAAACCTGGAGGGTTTGAGGTGAGAAAAGTGACGCTGAGTAAACATTTATATTGAAATTTTCCCTCCTCCTCCATCTACAAAACCTATCTCTCCTATGTCTCCTATGTCTCCATTTTCCCCTCTTTCCCTCCATGCCCCTCCAGTCCCTCTAAATTGTTTATTAACCCATATATCGAGACATTTTTGGTTACGATCAATCTTGACAATCGTCAACGTAAATTTCGTCCTCCAACATCGGCTGTTTACACGCCAAAAGAAACATATTTTAGGGACTTTCTGACCTTTCCACGACTAGATAATTAATTGCAGGCTACTAAAATCACCATCAGTGTCACTAATTAGGCTTCAGGTCCTTAAAATCATCATCAGTGTCACTAATTAGGCTTCAGGTCCATTTAATCCTCCCATACAGACGGCAATACAAAATTCGCCCGCCAAATCAGCTGTTTTCAAATCAGAATAATTTATTCGGGACTTTTTGGCTTCTCCACGACGAGATAACCTATTGAAAGCTACTAAACTCATGTCAGTGCCACTAATTAGGCTTCAGATCCATTTAAATTACTTTAAAAATGCCAGGTTAGCCCCTTTCTAATACATAACGGTACAGAAACAGTTAGGCTAAGCACGATTAAGAATATGACGGTTCATTAATGTTCATTATAGTACAATATGACTTCAAACTCACTCAGGTACATATAGGATACTTCAAGCAGCTTCAGGACAAGACAGACTTGCCCTGAAACTTTCCTGAAGTGATGCAAAAATACCTGAGGCGAATATAATAAATCTAAAATGGAAAAGAAATTAACCTAACCACAAATCACCCAGGGTTTTAAATGGTTTCATACCTTTTGGCGGTTAGGGAAATTTGTCCTTATCAGGCTCATTAAACTGACTTCAGAAATATATTTACATCACTTCAAGGACATCAGGAGAATCCATGTACTTTCAGGACACCTAGGTCTATCCTGAATGTCCATAGGTGATGTAAATGAACGTTCAAATGATTTTCCTGCATCAAAAATGAGTACAAAACCTAACTGCGATTATGGATTTTATATGCAGTTAGGACACTTCAAGGACATTCAGCCCCTGAAGTGAAATAAATCTATCTGAAGTGCATTTTAACATTACCCTAACCTTGCCAATTGAAAACCCTATATGTATTAACGTATTTCTAACATCTATATAGATCTTTTTAATATTACTCGTCGCCTGGTGGTTCAGTGGGTTATGGCACTCCAAACTGATAAAAAATTAAATAAAAAATGGCTGGGTTTATTGCACACATAATCCTCGTCGGGTAAGGAAGCTCCCTATCACCTTTTCCTAAGCCATTTATTTTGTTTATTACGCCTTGCTGTCCTATTCTCTGACATAAGCCTTCCAATATCCCCATACTATTCATAAAGCACCCTAACAACTTTTCCTAGGCGATTCATTCTGTCTGTTACACCTTACTCTTACTCTGACAGTCTGCCAATATCGTCTACTCTGAATAAAACTCCCTAATATATTTTCCTTGGTGATTTATTTTGTTTATGGAACCTTACTGTCCTATTCTGCGATAAAAAACTTGCCAATACCGTCATACTCTGAATAAAACTCCCTAACACCTCTTCCCAAGTGATTCATTTTGTTTACCCTACTCTGACAAATCCTACCAATATCGTTATACTCTGCATAACCGTCCCTAACACCTTTTCCTAAGCGATTTATTTTGTTTATTACTCCTTCCACTATCGCCTTACTCTGCAGAAAGCTTCCTAACGCCCTTCCCTACGCGACTGATTTATTACAAGTTACTGTCCTTTTATATTAAATCTTCCAATATCGCCTTACTCGCATAAAGTTCGCTAACACCTTATCCTAAGCGATTTATTGTTTATTACACCTTACTATCCTATACATAAAGTCTTCCAGTATCACCACACACTGCATATATTACATACAAAAGCATTTTACCTGCCACATCTAAAAATAAATCGCTAAGGAATATGTTGCACGAGTAAGGCAACTTCCTGTATAAGCTGTAGCAATTGATTAACACTTGAATATAATGCTAGTCACGAAGAAGTACTAGGGAAAGAATGCCGAGTCAGAGTATATAGTTTTCTTCTGCAACTGAGCTACGTGAAATATCCTATCTATAACCTGACGCCTTAATCACGTAATGGGTAGCCACAAACAAATCGCCTTCATGTCGCCCTGTCCCCCACCATTTCACTGCCCTGCTCCCAGCTCACTCCCCCCTCTCATAGCAACTAAGCTACGTGAAATAACCTATCTATCCATCTATATTAACCAGAGGCCTTAATCCTGTCAGAGGCGGCCACAAACAAATCGCCTCCATGTCGTCCTGTCCCCCACCATTTCAGCTCCCAGGTCACACCCACTCATATCCTCTTCACGTGGGCGAATACCACTAATATGACGATGCACTAACTATTAAATTTGACACTATTGTATACTTACAGGGAGATGTACAGACATTAGTTGCTTTAATATCATCACATCACAATAATTAGCCATACATCCCTCCTCCTTCCTGACGATAGGGTGACTGAGCGTGAGAACGGAGAGAGACACAGACCGGAAGAAGCGTCTCTCTCTCTCTCTCTCTCTCTCTCTCATTCTGTTTTCGTGTTATTTTGAGGCAATTTTATGCATTGTAGGCGATATTTTTCTAGCTAGAGGGATTATATAGTGCCTCAACTATGTCTCTCCATACTGCAGATCCTTTCCAAAAGCATAATGGCTTGCAAACGGGGTATAAAATTGAAAAACGCGCCATGGTATTGAAGCTCAGGCCTCTGCCATCGTTTGATCTATTTTATCCGCGAAATGCTTCCTCTGAGTTTTGACGTTGAATTTAAAGCTGCCAAATAACTGAAGAATAAATATATACGAGGCTTACATAGGAATCTGTGGATCTATTTGCACTATAGCTTTGAAATCACGAAGTTTGATAAGTGTCCACATCGATGTCAGTGCCAGCCCCTCCCCCCACGCCCCGCTCCCATCGCGCCAGGCTTCTTTTGCTTATTTGAAATGTTTTACTGCTGTACTGGTAAATAGAGCACATATACAACAAAAGGTTGGGAAGTGTGTGTGTGTGTGTGTGTGTGTGTGTGTGTGTGTCAGAGAGAGAGTTAATAGGAGACGAAGGAAGAGAATATCTATCTATCTGTCTATTGCCAGACGCCATAATCACGTTAAGGGGTGGCCATTTGACTTTGAGTTATTTGTTTTACGGGGAGGGGCACTAACCCTCCACCAACCCACTTGTTGACACGTAGGCAGCACGTATGGTTTGGTTATATGGTTACCACCCAGCGTTGTAAATGGTTTCTTGGCTTACAGGAAACCATTTGGCTTGTCACTCAATGTAAAGCCACCTGTAAAGGAAAGAAAAGCAATAAGAAGTGACAGGAAAGATGGGAGAAATAGGAAGAGAGGAGGGCAGGCACAGAAAAAAGAATGATAAAGGCTAAGGAAGAAGTAGGCAGCACTACATCAAGTGAGTGGATGATGGTCGCCACCACCTACCACCAACAGTATATGTGAAAAAAGAAATATAATGGTCTGAGAAATAAACAGTATTCCAATTCTTTTTCCTTTGATCTTGATAATTTCAAGTAAACCAACTGAGAATTGTACAGTGTCATAAAAGTGATGTATTTCTAAAAGCAGCCAAAAAAAGTCCTGTAGATTGAAAGGCTGGCAATGCTGTAAGGGTAGAGTGCAGCCCTGTAGCTTCCTGCCAAATGACGACATGTGTAGTCAGGGCAATTTTGAGGACAGGAAGTACTTAATCATCAAAATAGGGTAATATATCCCTTAATTTGACCAATGATAGTAAACTAAATATGAAAGATTTTTTGAAATATTAAGACAGGCTAAGTTTGCCTGGGTTAAGGGAAGGAGGAGCAAATCACTCCACACTGTCCTTGGCGAGGGTCAGTGTGGTATGGGGTGTGAGGTGAAGGGCAGAGAATAAGTGTTGCCACTCACAAAATGAAAAGATTCCAAGATGACACGACCAAAAAATCCAAGAAAATCCAAGGTTTATATTTTTATATAGATACTTTAAAAATACCCTAAAAATAAGTTAATTTTGAACTAATTTAGGAAATCGTACTCACCACGACTCAACAGATGATTGCATTATTGGGGGAAGATGGTACACTGGCATTGGTCGTCCTCCAGTTCCTCATCACCAGCATTTTTGGGTTCGCCTTGATGCAAAGTTGCCGTGTCACTCTTCATCCTTGACGCTTCTCTTTCCTTGTATCTTTTGTGACAGTGACCCAATTTTACTTCTTTGATTAATGAAGTAGATGGCTCCCAGTTCTGGCAAGTTACTTCTTCTCTTGCAATGGCTTGCTTGGCTAGCAACCGATTTGCAACTGTATTTGCATGTAATCTGTTGCATTGTTTGTTTTTTATGATGTTTATTTGGGAGAAATTCCTTTCCACACAGGCAGATGAGTGTGGCAAAGCTAATAAACCACACATGGATTTTGCCAGAAGATCAAATTTTGCTTTATTGTTTCCATCTTTGACTGAAAGCAAATCATTCCAGAAAATAGTTGCAGACTGACATATGCCCTTGACTGTGTCTTTGGCATAGAGAAGGTCTCTCCACTGGTCTTGTAACACATCTAGCTCTTCCTCGTTTATCAGTGTAGGAAAATGAACTGCTAGTTTTACAAGAGACTTCAAGCACCTTTTACTTGAAAGAGCTTCAGCTGGATCCATTGCCCTCAACATTGCAATAATGCTGTCTTCTTCAAAGGGAAATCCTTTTTTCATCTGCAGGCATAATTCTACTAGAAATCCCTTACAGTCTGTGCGAAATAGCCTTTCTTTATCCTGAAGGGGTTCGGTTTCCAACAGTCCCTCACATCTGCCACCAAGACTTACATCTTCCAGCCTCTTGTGCAAAGATTCATCACTTGGATCGATGACAGCTAGTTGTTGGGACTGAATTACTGCATCCTGTATAAACAGACCAAGGATGCTGCGGTACTGGTCAGAAATTGTCGAGTATAATGTTCCAAGTTTGAAGTGTTGAGACTGAAATTCGATATTCATTTTGTCAACCTTAGCCAAAATGTAGTTCATGAATAACAACATATGCTTAGTTCCACGAGTTGTCATTATTTGATGTATCTGACCAGCACCATCAATTTTATCTGTTCTTAACTCAGTTTGAAAAAACAAGCTTAGGGCATCCCATTGTTCCAAAACTCTTGACACCACCATGCCTCTAGACAGCCATCTAGTCTGTGCTAACTTCAACATCTTATGACTTGGAGCATGAAGAACTTCTTGAATCAGCTGAAATTCATGATTTCGTTTGCTACTTCGTGAAAAGTAGCAACATATGTCCTTTAAGAAAGACTCTAGCCACGAGGGTAACTTACTGCTTGCATGACTGGCGCACAATGCAAATGAGTGGCAAATGCAACCCAAGACAAAAACAGATGGAAAATCTTTCTTTAGAAGTGCCTGGAAACCATTGTTCACCCCCAGCATGGTAGAGCAGTTATCAGTGGCCAATCCAATTATACTCTTCACTGGAATTCCTTTAGAGTTGAAAACCTCTTTAACTGCACTGTCTAGTCCTTTGGCAGAACCGTCATCAACTTCCACGGTATCTAAAAGTGCCTCCGTTACTTTGGATCGTTCCTTATCCCAAAACCTTACCACCAGTGCCAGGATCTGGGAGACTGATACGTCAGTGCTCTCATCAATTATCAAAGAAAATTGGTTTTCCTTACATATGTTAACTATTTTCTGGCGTTCATCCCAAGCAATTCCATCTTGGACTACATATGAGGCTTTAGTTTTCCTTAACGAAATATCTTTAGCAATTTCACTGTCTGGGAAAGCTTTCTTTAAAATATCCACTAAATGATCTGCCTGGGAAAATGGCATGTTGTGCTCTGCCATAAAACCTGACATGAGTAATTCAGCTTTCGCAACTTTTTCTTGATGACCTAGTCCTTGTATCTTTTTAAAGTGATGGCGAATGCTTAGTTTTTTTTTTTTTTGGCATTTAAATTTTTGACATGTTTCATAGAAGCCTTGTGTGCCATAAGAGAGGACTTGTTGCAGTTGTTAAGCTTGCAGCCACATACAGTACACAACACAGAATACTTATCAGCTGCATCTGGCTGTACCCAATCCTTCAGTTCTTCATCCTCCATCCACTCCTTTTTAAAAGCTTGCTGGTGTACCATACTTTCCTTTTCTTCTGTGGTGGGGTAGCACTACCACTGCACCCTGCCTCTTCTGAGCCACTCATATTTAAGTAAGGGTAGAATAATTATCCAGGAGTCTGCCACCGTACACTCACGCACGCGCCGATCCCAACACCGCGGGGATGTGGAGAGGACTGAGGCCGGTGGCAGCAGGGGAGTCTGACCACTGGCGGTCGTGAATGAAACGGTCCTGTGCAAGACCTGTCCAACTGACAGCCTGTAGTGTTCTCATCATCTGGTGTCCTCAGTTATTTTATTAGCAGGCACATCTAGCATAATATTAATACAAATAAAATATAAGCATAATTTTTTTTTTTTGACAAAATATTGAAAATAGCAACTGTGCCATTAAAATTCCAAGATTTCCTCACTTACTCAATTTTATTTACAAGATTCCAAGATGAAGGCAAAAATGCCAAGATCTTGGGAGTGGCATCAGAGGGTGTGGGGGTGGGGGGATGGAGGGTGCCCTGTCCCGGTATGTTGACTGTCCGAGGGGCCGAACTGGGGCGGTGGAAGGAGGGGGTGGTGGGGCGAGGTAGGGGAGGACCTACACCCATGCGAGGGGCAGCATGAAACCACACACACACACACACACACACACTACTACTACTACTACTACCTTTAGTAAAATGTATAAATATTCATAAATTATCAGATACAGGATAGAGAGAGGAGCAGAGCAGGTCAGACGCAGAGCACAGCAGCATCGCCGGCATATCGCACCGCCTTTATCAGTTGGTCGTGTGAGGTCGGTGAGTGATAGCAAAAACAACCACCACCTCTCTCTCTCTCTCTCTCTCTCTCTCTCTCTCTCTCCGTGTGTGTGTGTGTGTGTGTGTGTGTGTGTGTGTAGCCAGACGCCATCATCTTATCAGCAGTGGTCACAAACAAGTCGCTTCAGGTCACCCCTGTGCTCTGCCTTTCCACCTCTCACCACCCTATCCCTCCATCTCGTCCTCGTGTCCTCCTCCCTGTCCCCTCCACCTTTGTCACCTGCACTTTCCTTATGATGAGAGGGAGGGAGAGAAGAGGAGGGGGAAGAGGGAGGCAAAGAAGGAAGGAAGGAGACAAGGAGAGAGGGAGAAATAGGAATGAAACAGAGGGAGGGAGGGAGAGGAAATGCAGGATTAGAAAGAATGAGAGACAGACAGACAGACAGAGAGACAGACAGACAGACAGACAAACAGACAGACAGAGACAAGAGACAGAAAGAGACAGAAGTAAGAAATGCAGGACGTAGTGAGGGAATGAAGGAGATAACGGCAGGATTAGGACGGAATAAGAACATAAGAGGAGAGGACAACTGCAGTAGGCTGGTTGGCCCATGCTAGGCAGCTCCTGGAAGAGTAACTGAACTACTAGAATGAGATAAGGATAGTGTTATGCTGAGTGTTTTTAGGCCGACTCCTCGTACTAGAAACACCAGCTACTGAGCGGGGTCCTCTTTCCGGACCGGAAGTAAAGCACTAACAAAGGAACAGGACATAAAAACTAGGCAGTCCACCTTTAACACATCTATTACCTTAATTCTAACACCGTGACAATATTACATAGAATGATATTCTGGACAGGGGATACAGATATACAAGGTTACGTTAAGATAGCACGGGATGTTCACACACACTGTAATTACACTGTACAATGGGTTAGGGCTCTATAAGTGGATGTGACTGTCTTTCATTAAAGTCCAAAAGGTCTTAGTGCACTGGTACAATAGAGATGTATGGGCTTGATGAGCCAGGGGAGGATTACTACTATAAAAGAACAGGGGGAGCAGATCACTATAATTTACTGGCTGGGCTCGGCGCGGCGACTCTCGCCCGCGCGTGCACTGGTAAGGGGGAACTCCTCTAGTCTGGGCTGGGGAATAACACTAGTTTCACGGGCCCAGATAAAAAAACTTATAGTCTTTATCAAGGGAAAGTAATCACGGACACTTATAGATGGGATCCCTCTTATTCACTTTGTCACTGTATCACTGTCTCTGTCTCACTGTAGGAGGGAATGTCACTAATCCTGCCCGATTTTCTGGGGCGATATCACTCTGTCACTTTAAGGGGACCTCCGGGGGCTCTACCCGTGGCGGGAATCACCGTACCCGCTGGGGGGAGACTCGACCCGGGTCCGATCCACTGAGGCGTTGCAGGGAGACCCTCTTGCCTGGGGTCTCGACCTGTTGTAGACCCTCTTCTCAGGGTCCCGTCGTAGTGGTGTAGGGAGGCCCGTCTATGTGGGGCCTCGACCTGTTGTTGTGGCCCTCAGGACTGGAGCCAAACAGGTGGAGCAGTCGTGTCTGGCGTCGGAGGTTCTGCGGCGGGAGGAGGACAGCGTTGGTAGGCTGCTGGGCTCGCCTGGGGGTCCGGGGACTGTGGAGGTCTGTCAGGGGACGCGCCGTCAGGTGTGGGCTGCGGCCTCGTCTCCTGCTGGTACCTGGGGGAGACAAGAATCTCCCGGGAGTGGGAGGTAGGTCCCAACCGGGACTGGGTCTTTGCTCGGGGGACACCTTCGGGGCAAGTCTCCCGGGTGGTGTCCAGCTACTCCTGCCGGAGTTGGCTGAATATAGAGGACACACGGAGGCCGTGTTCTCTCTCTTACACAGGGAGGGTAGCACAGAGGCGACTCTCTCTCTTGTCTCTGACAGCCGTGGCGCCAGGTCGATTGGCCCTGGGAGCCACTTTTGGCTTTATACAAGGGGCTCTTACCCTTGGGGTGGCTAGGGGTGTTGGCCCCTTATAGTTCACTATTGGGCCTCCTGCCCTGTTTGTGATAGAGGGTATTTCTCCCTCGTGTTCACTAAAGGACCTCCTGTCCTGGTAGTGGCAGAGGGTATTTCTCCCTCGTGGCTCACTGTGGCAGAGGGTACTGGCCCCTCGTGGCTCACCAGAGTAGTGGCAGAGGGTGGTGTTCCCTCGTGGCTCACTGCGGCAGCAGGTGCGAACACCTCGTGGCTCACCAAGGGACCTCCTGCCCTTCTGGGGTGAAGCTGTGGTCGTCACCACAATACTAGGCTCACCTGGCGTTGGGGCAGTTGCGGGGAGAAGGGGCACAGGTCAGTGGTGGTTGGGTGACCCTTTTGCCCTGGGTCATTAACCTCCCCGTTATCTCTTCCTCGGGTGGTGGGGTGATGGTGGCCCGGTGGTGGGGTGGGGGGTGGCGGGGTGGATGGTCCGGCGGCGGGCATTTTAGATAGCAAAGAGGAAGGCTCTCCCCCGCTCTCCAAACCCTCCGGCTAAAGCCAACAGGAAAAAGAATGAATTCCACGCAGTATAGAAAACTGGCGTGGACATTTTATAGGAAAGTGTGAGAGGAGAAAAAAAGAGACGATTGTAGTGTAACCTGAAAAGAAAAAAAATATGAATTAGTATTGGTTATAAGATTTTCTTTATTCTATATCCACCCCTTATTTGTCATATGCTTATCTAGCCTATGCTTGAAACTCTCAATGGAAGAGGCAGCAACTACTTTACTAGGTAGCTTATTCCATTCGTCTACTACTCTATTACCAAACCAATTTCTACCTATTTCCTTATATAGGTAGCTTGTAATGGGAGTGTGGGAGGGAGGGAGGGGAGGCAGCACCAAGGAAAGCACATTTGGTCCCGTCGTGGCTGTCTGGTATGGGGCAGGTTATAACTCAAAACTGTTCTAGCAATTAAAGGCAAGAGTAGAAGAGCAGGCAGGCTTCCCCGATGTGGTAGAATTACAGTCCCTTCAGCACGATAACATTTTTAATTTTATGCTGTCTCTAAGCTATTTTATTCAATTCATTATTATTATTATTATTATTATTATTATTATTATTATTATTATTATTATTCATGCTTACTCGAGAGATTTTATTTTGCTTTTGACAATCCTCTCTCCCTCCTCTGACTCACTCTCCCTCCCATCTTCCCCCTCCCCTCTCTCTCTCTCTCTCTCAGTTCCTCCTTTATGCTCTCTACCTGCCTTGAACTGCCCAAGGCAACGGCAGCGGTCCCTCAGGAGATAAAAATGATCTCTCTCTCTCTCTCTCTCTCTCTCTCTCTCTCTCTCTCTCTCTCTCTCTCTCTCATGATATTAAAGAAACAAAATTAGCAACATGGATATCGGTTTATTCAGAGGACTTCTGTGTAAAATTGACGAATGCAGAATAATGTTTGTATTGAATTAAATTAACCTAACAATACTTTACAGCAACACTAATACAAAAATATATATTCATAATTTGCTTGCGATGAAGGGAAGCCCGGAAAAGGGTAAAGGCATCATGTAACGAGAGAGAGAGAGAGAGAGAGAGAGAGAGAGAGTGTTCTTACCTTACCTAATTGTTCTTACCTAATTGTATCTTTACAGGAATGAGTCAAGCTCGTACTGTCCCGTGTCTTAAACCATATGTGTGTGTGTGTGTGTGTGTGTGTGTGTGTGTGTGTGTGTGTGTGTGTGTGTGTGTGTGTGTGTGTGTGAGCCATCATCTTCACTGCTGTCGTCAGAGTCACTCAGAGTGATGACGAAGCCTAGGTCAAGAGAATTGACCTAGGACGAAGCTATCAAACAAATGATCAGCAGGAATAGCCTTTCTCCTGAAGTCTTCGTCTATTTACTTGTGTGGCTGATACATTTTGTCCAGTTCTCGGCAGACACGTTGGCGATGGCAGGTTTTGTCATTCCCTCAGCCCTTGGGATTGTCTGGTCTGCAGTGGAGTTATTTCTTTGACTTCAGCTTGTACTTGTGGCCATGAGTTCCGTGGGGTTAAGGCTGCAGGGATATGGGGGCAGTGGTAGCACCTCACGCCCACTGTTACCAGCTATTTCATCTATTTCGTGTTTGTCTGTCGTCTCACAGGCATCATAAGGTACAGGATTATCATCAAGCCACGGCCTTAGGTCTGCCTTACTAGAATTACTGGCTGGGACTGTGTTCACTAATTCTGAGTGGTAAAGACCATTGTCCATTATAATAAGGCAGTTCTTGGGAGAGAGAGAGAGAGAAGGTGTGAAATATTTTTGATCCCACGGGATATCCAAGCCTGTCCCACAACAGCTTCCCAGCGGTCGATAAAGGCGAATTTAGCGTGGACAACAGTGTTTGGTACGCCTTTTTAACCGATCATGGTGGCCACTGATCACTAAGGACAGGTCAAGGCACAGTGTAGACTCAAAAGGCGCCACCTGTCTTCACCGAGTGGGAAGGGCTTGTATTGAGTTTGATGTGGTATAGCATGGTAATAAAATGCGGAATAAAATAGTTTAGAGACAGCATGAACAAAGTGAAAAAGACCTTCTTGCACTGAAGGGGTTGGCATTGAGACAGTGTGCGGCAGAGGCGAGGCAGAGGCCGAGAACAAAGCCTCCCAAGAGATAAGTCTGCACACAGGCCCCGCACCCACCACACGCAAACCAGGCTTGGAGTATATTACAGTTACAGGGAAGGGAAGCAGTACTTAACGTAGGCAAGACCATTGGGGAAAATACGGCTTAGATGACAAAGAAATTAGCAAATAGGAATGCGAGAGGGATCTATGTGCTTCTCTCTTTCTGATGTGTGTACGGGTTTATTTCCTAACTTATAATCCCAATCAGGTCTTTTTCCACTTTTACCAAACTTGATTACATGACACTTGTCCACATTGAATTCCATTTGCCATGTATTACTCCATTTATGTGTGTGTGTGTGTGTGTGTGTGTGTGTGTGTGTGTGTGTGTGTGTGTGTGTGTGTGTGTGTGTGTGTGTGTGTTCTTACCTAATTGTTCTTACCTAATTGTATCTTTACAGGAATGAGTCAAGCTCGTACTGTCCCGTATCTTAAACCATATTTATCGTACATATCCTTAAATTTGTGAATTGTTTTGGCACACACTATTTCATTCGGTAGTGCATTCCATTGATCAATTGCTCTGTTCGGGAAACTGAATTTCCTTACGTCTTTATCACCTCTCTTCTTATGCAGTTTTTTGCAGTGTCCTCTTGCTGATGCTTCTCCATATGTTAAGTAATCATTTATGTCTATTTTCTCCTTCCCTGATATGCACTTATATAGCATTATCATGTCACCTCTTTTCCTTCTCTCCTGTAGTGTTGGTAGATTCAGTTTATTTAGTCTTTCTTCGTAGCTTAGATCCCTTAAGCTTGGTATCCATCTTGTAGCGGCCCTTTGAACTTTTTCAATCTTGACTATATGCTTTTTGAGATGAGGTGTTTGTGTGTGTGTGTGTGTGTGTGTGTGTGTGTGTGTGTGTGTGTGTGTGTGTGTGTGTGTGTACCCTCTCACAAAATTATGAAGACAGGTCCAGGGGCTTTCACCCTGTCCATTTATTTGTGTTGACGACTGTACCTTTTATTCTCTCTCTCTCTCTCTCTCTCTCTCTCTCTCTCTCTCTCTCTCTCTCTCTCTCTCTCTCTCTTTCGTACTACTACTACTACTACAACTACTACTATTACCATAACAACTACTATAGTTTAGTTACTCTTCAGCTCTTCTAGGAGCTGCCTAGCATGGGCCAACCGGCCTACTGCAGTTATCCTCTCTTCTTATGTTCTCATGAAAAAGACCTGATACGAGGTCATAAAGTGTGACCTCAGGGGTAAGGGACTGAATAGGGAGGCTGCCAGAGATCAAGCAGCGTGGAGAGCCATCATGTGACTAAGGCCGACGCATGCAAGCTTATTGGAGCTTTTATAAAAGATACGATACGATCACAGTACAAAGCAACTGATTAAGCAGGAAATAACTTAGTGTAGAATCCGAATGCAGTATAGATATCGCTGGGAAATAAGCCAGGAAAGATGTGATAAACTGTAGATTAGCTGGAAAGAATGGAAAACACATGTCGAGCCATATGGAAATTTATATTAGACCACCGCCATTAAGAAACGCAAGAACAAGAGAGAGAGAAAAACAAAAAGAAAGAAAAGACAATGAGCAGTATAGAGATTCGTCGAAGTTCTCTATTTTCTGGGATTTTGTTTGTTGCAGGCACCGCCCCCAGCGCGGTGCCAAGCAGTCTGGCACACCGCGCCCCTACCCATAAATCCCCCATGCCCAGTCGGTGCCCCTCAGTGTCGCTCTTGTGAAAGGTGGGTGTACATCAGCGTCCGTTACTCCATGGCGCCACGCCGTCTACTGACGCATCCAAGACGCATCCCTACGCGCCTGTACCCGCCCGTACCAACGCCCAAGCGGCCGAACAACGGTCGCCGCCTCTCGCTTAGTTACTGCTTTTCAGGGGGTCGGTGAAGGTGCGTGCCGCCCAGCTCCGCGGCGCCAGTATCGTCATATGGCAAGTGAGAAATACAGTATATTTGTTTCGCTGAGGATGGGGGATAGAGAGAGGACTACTGAGAGAAGCATGTGGAGTTAAATGGAAAGACAGACTGACAAATGAGGAAGTGAAGGAGCGTTGTGGTGTGGATATGATAGAAAGCTACAAGTACACTGAGATGGCTTGGCTATGTGGAGAGGATGGAGAGCGAGAGAATAACGAGGAGAGTGTATGTGAGTGAGGTGGAAGGGCGGGAGGAGAAGACGGGGAGGCCGAGGATGAGATGGAGGGATGGGATGGAGTTCTGAGAGAGAGGGGTGTGAGCTGCAGGGAAGGGCAGTTAAATGGAGGGGGGGGGGAAGGGAGGGCGATAAGGAGGCGGTGTTTGTGGCCATTGGTGTAGTGTTAATAACTGTTCTTGCTACATCTAATTGATTTTATGCAGCTTCAGGGAGACCTCATTTAGGGAAGGAGTAACTGAATGCTATATATGACCTCTCCAGTTCTAACTCCATCTTGTGCAGTGCTTGTGATAAGTGGGTGCATAAGAGATGAAGTGGTATTAGAGGTAGACTGCAAGGTAATGTTGATTTCATGTGTGTGGTGTGTTGGGAGAGCATTTAAGATTGTCAGGTTGAAAGTATTGATCATGCTAGTGAGTCTCTTGAGTATATGGAAGAGTTTTGTCATTTGGGGCACCTGTTATGTGCTGGAGGTGGGGCTGGAGACAGCTCTGTGGCCAGAGTGAGGAGTGGTTGGAAGAAGTTCAGGGAGCTATTACCTCTCCTGACATTGAGAGGGTTCTCCTTTCATTGCTAAAGGACCTTTGTATGCAGCATGCATTAGGAGTGTAAAGCTATATGGTAATGAGACCTGGGCAGTAAGGAAGATGAGATCTGTAGGCTCATATGTACAGAAATGACAGTGATTAAAAGGATGTATAGTGTGTCCTTGAATATGAGGCCTGAGGGGCTGGTTCGTGATTGAAGAGTTGAGAGAAAGGCTGGGAGTGGAGTGTATTGGTGTTGTGGTGATGAGGTAGATTGAGATGGTTTGGGCATGTGGAGAGGATGGAGGATGACAGTTGGGTGTGGAAAGAGAGAAGTGTGAATGTCGGGAATTGGGTTGTGAGAGGCAGACTGTCACACTTATAATAGCACTTCAGTTAACTGAGGAGGGAAGTACCATCTTAAGGTACAAAATTGTACAAATGCCTGAATTCACAGCAGATTATCATATAATACTGCTTAGAGCTTATGAGAAAGCAGCATACAGAGGTGGTATATGGATGTAAATACATAACTACAGTACATACCGTACATAACTCTGAACTTTGGTAGAGAATGCTAGCACACTTAACATCACCCTTAAGTCTCAAATCAAATGCCAATGTAGCTCCAACTCAAGTGACAACGTAAATGCCAACTCAAGTGAACACGTAAGTGCAAACTCAAATGCCAACTTAGGTCCGAACTCAAGCGCCAACTTAGGTCCCAGATCATATGATAACTTAAGTCCTAACTCAAGCGCCAACTTAGGTCCCAGATCATATGATAACTTAAGTCCTAACTCAAGCGCCATCTTTAGTCCCAACTCAAGGGCGAGCTTAGGTCCCAACTCAAGCACCAACTTAAGTTCTAGTTAAAGCAACAGGTTAAGTCTCTACTCAAGCGCCAACTTAAATCCCAACTTAAGTACCAATTTAAGTGCCATATCAAGTGCCAACGTAAGTGATAGGTGCAGATGTAAGTGCCAGTTCAATTGCCAATATAAGTGTCACCTTAAATGCCAGCTTAAGTGCCAACTCAAAGGCAAACTTAAGTGAAAACTCAAATGCCAGCTTAAGTGCAAACTCAAGTTGTGACATAAGTGCCAACTCAAGTGTTAACTTAAGCTCTGACTCAAGTGCCAAATTAGTCCCAAAACAAGTGCCAACTAAAGTCCCAGCACGTCAGTTTAAATCCCAACTCAAGGACCAACTAAAGTTCAAACTCAAGTGCCAGCTCAAGTCCCAACACAGGTTCCACTTGGGTCCAGACACAAGTACCAATTTAAGTCCTAACACAAGTACGAACTCGAGTCCTAACTCAAGCGCTAACTCAAGTCCAAACTCACGTGCCAACTTAAATCTCGTATCAAAGGCCAAGATATATCCCAACCCAAGTGCCAACCTATGTCCCAACACAAGCACCAAACTAAGTCCCAACACAAGGGCCAACCTACGTACATAAGTCCTTACACAAGAGCAAACTTAAGTACGAACTCAAGTGCAAAATATAGTCCCAACTCAAGCGTCAAATTAAATCCCAACTCAAGCGCCAACTTAACTTCAAACTCAAGCGCAAAGCTAAGTCCCAATTGAAGCACCAACGAAAGTCCCAACCGTCAAGCACCAACTCTAAGTTGGCACTTGTGTCAGGACTTAATTTATACTTGAGTCGGAGCTTAAGTTAACGACGAGTTGGCACATTAGTGCTCATTACAACCCGTTATTGCACTTAAGCTGGCATTTGAGTTTTCACTTAAGTTTACATTTGAGTTGGCACTTGCATAGTTAGCACCACATTGGCAAATGAATTGGCACTTACATTATCTGCACTTACCACTTACGTTGGCACTTGATATGGCACTTAAGTTGGCGCACTTCAAGTTTGCGATTTAATTTGGCTCTTGAGTTGAGACTTAGCTGATGCTGAACTCTGAAGAACTTAAGATCGTGCTTGAGTTGGGGACCTGAAGCTCTGACCTTGATGTTGGGAATCTAAAGGTGGTGCTTGAGTTGTGGACTTAAGTTATCACATGAAGCTGGGACACCAAGTTGGAGCAAGAGTTCGTACCTAAGCTGGCATTTGAGTTTTGCACTTACGCGTTGTCAGCTTGAGTTGGCATTCATGTTGCTCACTTGAGTTGGGATCTTTATGTTTGCGCTTGAGTTGCCAAACATACAGTTGGCGTTATAGTTGGCACTTAACTTAGCTCTTGAGTTGGCACTATAAGGCTGAAAATTTTGAAGTTGTTTTACGTTGGCATTTGATTTGGGACTTAAGCTGGCATTTAAGTCAGATCTGCTGGACTTAAGTTGGCGCTTCAGTTGGGACTTAAGATGGTACTCAAAATTGGAAATTAAGTTGGTGCTTGAGCTGGGACCAAAAACAAGTTTAAAGCCAGTCTAAATGGCCTAACAGCTGTCACAGGAAGATAATCCTAAATAACACGTGTAAATATCTCACTAAAACCAACAAAAAAATCAGAAAATCGTCAAATACAAGTCTGGAAAAAATCAGGCTTAGTAAACTGTACCCCAGAATTCAGACAATGACTTCATCCCTCCTATGGCTGGGAAACATATTAATCTAAGTCTAAAAACGGTTTATAAATCAACCTCAAACACACAATTTTAGTTTTAAATATCATCAAAATCGATAAAAAAATCAAAGCCCATCGTTAGGCAGGACAACAACTGAATGGCAATAAACTCCGCTCCATCACACACATACTGTCACTCCCTGCAGCAGTCGTCCTCCTTCCCACATCACGCAACAGGCGTTGGGAAACAGCCTCGGGCCCAGTCTGCGCCTTGGCCGCACGCTTGGATCAACACATGGCTTTCTGATGCTCAGGAGGCACTCCTCCGAGCCTGTCAATGTTGCCAGGTTCCGCACTGGCAGTCCACCATTTCTCCTTTGCTTGACTGCCCTCGGTTCCACGCCGTGCGCAGACAGACTCCTGCCGTTCCTTTACTCCCTTGGACGTGCCCCTACGCTTAGCTCGATCTTCTTGGTGAATCCCCTGTGTTTTCCATCACACACCTCATGCGCTTCCTATCTCAAACCCGTATCTTGCCTCACATTTAGTGTCTTCCCCGCCTTCCCCTCTACCTTTATTCCACCACAGCACACCCGTCATTTTTATGCAGCGGTTTTGAAGTGCCATATACTCCTTCTTGGGCTTGGTGCCAGTCCTTATTACTTACGTACTTCTCTATCCCTCTCTCTCTCTCTCTCTCTCTCTCTGCCGATGCTGGAGTTTGAATATAAAGTGTTACTGTACTGGTAGTTTCCACTGAAGATTGTAAGTGTCTTGTTGATATTAAAAAAAAAAAAAAGACAAGGCAGGTTGGTAGGTAGATAGTCAGGCAGGCAGGTAGGCACAGGTAGGCAGGCTGGGTGGAAATATGCAAGGGGTGTAGGCAGGTAGGCACAGGTAGGACAGGTAGGTAGGCAGGCTGGCAGCTTGTGTAGGGCACAGGTAAGCAGGTAAAGCAGGCAGGTAGGCAGACTGGCACAGGCTGGCAGGTAGGGTGCAGAGGTGGCAGTATACAGAAGGCATCAAGCAACAGACGACGACACTAGACAAAGTAGGCTGGATAGCTTGACTGACATTACCTGTGTGGTTACTACTGCTGCTACTGCTACATCTACTACAACTGCTGCTGCTGCCACCACCACCACCACCACTACTCACAACCACCAATCACATCACCACCACTACTCACCTCACCACACCACCACCACCACGATGGTCGGGGTTGGGATGCTTGCGAGTAAAAAGCATAAATAAAAATGTATTTCAGGTGAACATCATCAACCCAGACGACTAGATTAGCGTTGGGAGTATGGAGGTGGTGAGAGACTGAACTAGGGGAGAGTGTATGTGAATGAGGTGGAGGGGTAGAGGGAGGGGAGACCGAGGGAAGAGATGGAGGGATGGGAGAGAGACAGGTACATGAGAGGAAGCGGTATAACAGAGGTAAGTTGGGGGACTGGGTAGCGACATGGTAGGGGACAGGGCGACATGGAGACGATTGTTTCAGTGGCCACTCCTTACCCGATGAAGGCGTCTGGCTATAGATAGATATATAGAAAGGATTAATATTAAAGATAAATATTAATCAGCATAATAAAAACAAGCATTTTATTTCTGCACTACAGCTCAGTTTTATTCGCCCCTGTGTGACGTACAACTCACATGTGTAGGGAGATTCCCCACATACAGCTCTTCTCAATAGGGTGGAGTCAAAAGGCTTTTCGTCTCATCAGCCTCTCCTTCTCTTACTGACTTCCCCTCTTCAACCTCTGTCTCTTCGCCGCACTGTTGCATCTTTATCTCTCTTCTGTCGCTACTTCAATGGTCACTGCTCCTCTGAACTGTCTGCTTGAATCCTTCCGTCACTACCGACGGGTGCGTAGCTTCCCTGTCTAGCAACAAACTCTTCCATCCCTTTTCTGTCCAACTCTCTAATGCAAGTGTTAACAGTTACTCCCAGACCTTCACTTATGCAACAGGTCAACTCTGGAACTGTCTCCCTCTGTCTGTATTTCCTCCTCACTTCCTTATGACCTCCAGGTTCTTTCAAACGCAGTGTCCAGGCATGTCGAATTAAACGGGTCTTGAATTTGGCTCTCTTTTGTATTGTTTTTGTTTTTTTTCTTGGCAGGAACGGTTTGCGGGCCTCCTGGCCTTTGGTTCCTTCTTTCTTGCAGTAAAAAGAAGAAGCTTCTCTGAATCCCGTCAGTCACCCTCTAACCGTGGTAGAGGGGGAGGACTGCTCGAGCTGTAGCAGTCTATTCTCAGTGTTGATAGTGTTTCAACAGCTTGCCCAATTATCCGAGATAAACTAAAGGTAAGGCAGTGTTATATTGTTCATCAGTTCTTTGATACTGCCTGTTCTTTCACGTTGAGCCAAATCATCTTTATTAGTGTGAAAAGTGGTGTGGAAATAAGTTATCTGAGAGGAATGTGGAGCTACGTGGAGAGACAGACAGGCTGACAGGGTTGCCGCTCCGTGGAAATCGTCTGCTAATGTGGAAAAACAAATAAGCGACGAACCTGCACGTGGGAAAAATTACACGCTACCCATTTAGAGCCGAGGAGAGGAGGAGGGGGGGTCAGCTGGGGATAATGCCATAGCCCGCGCCCTCCAAGATAGTGTTAGGAGAGAGGAAGCTGCTAGATAGCGCTCTCCAAGATAGTGTTAAGGTGGGAAGGAGAGGCAGAGAGGGTGGAAAGGAGAGGCAGAGAGGGAGGGAAGGAGAGGGAGAGAGGGATGTGAGGCAGGAGGGAGGAGAGAGAAGAGGGAGGGAGTACAAAGGAATACAAAGAACAGCAAACAGCAACAGACCCTATGATCCCTTTCAGAGAAGCTGCTTGTTACAAAGATGAGTAGACTAGTGACTACGAGATCTAATTCTACATGCTGAAGGATAATGATAGTAAAGCAAGGAGGAGGAAATTACAACAGAGAAGCGTAGTTCACTGTATGACACAGTGGGTTCTAAAGCAAATATATAAAAAAAAAATGGAATAGTTATATGTAAACACAGTAAAACAAAGCTGTGCATAACACTTAGCGTACAGAGTTGTGTATTACTGTATCTTTAAGCCATATTGGACATGTGGAGAGAATGAGGGAATGAAAGTCTATTTAAGAGGGTGTATGTAGGTGAATTGTAGGGAGGGTGTGGGTGGGGGAGACCAAGGATGAGGTGGAGGGATGGAGTTGAGAGGTAAAAGGAAGGAGGGGGGAGTGAGATGAGAGGAGGGCAGTCAAATGGAGGGTGACATCGACTTGAAGACGTTTTGTCTGCAGCTTGCCATCCTTAGCGGGATCAAAGGCGTCTGGCAATAGATGAACAGATAGACAGGGATGTGAAGAACCGCTCACCCTTGTCTTCTTATGTAACAACTTTCCTATGAACTTATCAATCCATCAGAAATGCATCTACATAAACAAACACATACTAAATAGTTTTCCTCGCTGTCTTTACATATACTATAATTTCCTTGTATTTATTATCGTTTGTTTATAGAGGGAGGGGAAGGTGGCATATCTCACACTAGGATCCTTTGGGCAGTCCTTCATTTATGCAACAGATCAACTCTGGAACTGTCTACCTCTGTCTGTATTTCCTGCACTTCCTATGATCTCCAGTCTTTCTAAAGCAGTGTATTAGGCATCTCGAACTGAACGGATCTTGAATTTGGCTCTCCTTTGTATTGTTTTTTTTTTTTTTCTTGGAAGGGGAACGGATTGCGGCCTCCTGGACTTTGGTTCCTTCTTCATTTCATAAAATAAAATGAGAGGAGAAAGGGGAGTTACATGGTGAGAAAGACTGAAAAATGAAGAAGTGAGGGAGCATTGTAAGGTGGATGTGGAGGTGATGGGAAGCGTTAAGGAGAAATACAGTGAGGTGGTTTGGCCATGTGGAGAGGATGGAGAACGTGAGACTGACGAGGAGAGTGTATGTGAGTGAGATGGAGGGGAGGGGAGGGAGGGGAAGGCCAAGGATGAGATGAAGGGATCGAGTGGAGAGGTATAAGAGAGGGGTGTGAGCTGGGAGCAGGGCAATGAAATGGCGGGGGACAGGGCGACATGGAGGCGATTTGTTTGTGGCCACTCCTTGCAGGATTGAGGCGTCTGGCAATAGATAGATAGATAGATAGTATTCGTTCTATCTATTTATCGCCAGTCGCCATAATCCAGTGTCTATCCATCTATCTATCTATCTATCGCCAGACTTCATAATCCAGTATCTATCTATCTATCGCCAGACGCTGTAATCCCGTAAGGGGTGGCCGTTTGTCTTCGAGTTAGTTGTTTTACGGGGAGGGGCACTAACCCTCCACCAACCCACTTGTTGACACGTAGGGAACACATATGGGTTGGTTATATGGTTACCACCCAGCGCTGTAAATGTTTCCTGGCTTTCAAGAAACCATTTGGCTTGTCACTCAATATAAAGCCACCTGAAAAGGAAAGAAGAGTAATAAAAAGTGACAGGAAAGATGGGAGAAATAGGAAGAGAGGAGGACAGACACAGATAAAGAATGATAAAGGTGAAGGAAGAGGTAGGCAGCACTACATTGAGTGAGGGGATGATGGTGAGAAATAGGAAGAGAGGAGGGCAGACACAGAAAAAGAATGATAAAGGTAAAGGAAGAAGTAGGCAGCACTACATCAAGTGAGTGGATGATGGTCGCCACCTTGGAATCACACCCATTAATCCTTGAAGTAGTTGGCCACCTCCGATATTTTGCTCAGTTGCCGCTGTGTTGGTCTCTTCGTTACCGTATGTGTTGTGTCTTTGCCCTTCTCATGTTTACATTGAGTGCGGTAGGTTCCTCGTGCTCCATCACCTGTATGGTTTTGCTGGGTGACATGTCTTGGTGCTGTGGAGGAGGCAAATAATGTCACTCATCATATCATCAGTCAAACCTTGCCCCGGTGTTCTTTTGGCCCCTTGCACTGGTACCCTAAGTGCACCGGTGAAGGGTGTTGCCGGGACTGACGT
>NW_027643216.1:0-4995 GCF_032717465.1 Coenobita brevimanus | reverse complement strand
GTCACTCTAAATCCTTGTTAGTGCAGTTTCAGTTGAATGGTATTTTCTGTATGCTGATTGAACAACAGGAACAACTCTGTTGTGTTCCAGTAGTGGTAAGAGTTGATCGAGTATGGCCCGCTCAATAATCTTGGATAAAAAAGACAGGTTAGAGACGGGACGATAATTTGTCATGCTCTCGACATCAAGGCCAGGTTTCTTAATTAGGGGCCTAAGCAAAGCACGTTTCTCAGACTGCACAAAATTACTTTCTAAGAAGCATCTATTTATTATGTTGCAGATAAAGTCTGCAGCGTGCTCATACACATCAGGCAGTTGTGACATGTTACATGGATCGAGTGAGCAAAATGTTTTATTAAGTTCTCTGATGTAACATTTGACTTTGTTTACATCCAGCAGATGAAATGTTGAAAGCAAATGATCCCCGGTGCACCGTGGCTGGAAGTCAACTGAGTACGCTTCACTAGGAGAACTGCTGTCTAAATCACTTCTTATGCAAGACATCTTAGTTGTAAAAAATGAAGCAAAATCAGAAGCCAATTGGGCATCAGATACAGAAGTTGGTTTAACAATTACAGTACATTCCTCCGACCGACCAAATTGTTCACAACTGCAGACAGTTTTTTTTTATCACCACCACATGAATCAACTTTATTTTGGACTTTTACAGTGTGAAAGACTGCTCTTCTCGCAAAAACATAATGCAAACGAGTTACTTCGGTCCGCTGCAAGCACCACTCACATTCTGCCCTTCTACGTTGTCTACGCAAAGAATTAATGGATGGACCATACCACGGAGAATCATCATGTACAGTGATTGTTTTTACTACCTCAGGACAAAAATGGTCAAAAATTGACCTGAGCTCGTTGTTGTAAATATCAACCAATTCACCAGAAGAAAGACTTGAAGAATCGATGGAGTTTAAACGTTGATCAATTTCAAAACACATCAACTGGCGGTCAACATTCCTGTAATTTCTGAACCTGATGACCTTGTTATATGAAGGGGATTTTGGGACACCAAAACTAAGAGTGATCAGAGCATGATCAGAGATGAGGGGGTCAAATGAGTCAACCTCCACATCTGATACGCGCCTGCAACCAACAGGGGACAAGATCAAGTCAAGGACATGTCCTGAGACATGAGTTGGATTACTCACATGATTGAAAAAATTGTTCTGGGTGATCAACTCAAGGAATTCTGAAGAAAATGGTTTTGACTCTGGACTGTCAACCCAATAATTGAAATCACCACAAACAAGAAGTCCTCCAGGTTTAAGAGAAAACCCTTCAAGAAACTTCCCAAACTCCTCCATAAAACCTCGATCTCTGCCCGGATGACCTGGTCGATAGACAATTACAATTCTAATGGTATTCTGATGGAAATTTATTAATACTTCCATAAATTCAAATGAAGATGGGGTCAGGTCTGAGTCAATGAGAGAAACGTTTGCAAGTGCTGCCGAGTAGATGAGTGCTACACCTCCTCCTGGATAGTCAGCAGCAGGCCTGGGAATACTAATAATAGAATGTGTCTTAGGCAAAGCATTACGAATAATATCAATATCAGACTCATACAACCAGGTTTCAGTCAAGCACAAAATGTCAAGCTCGTGCTGAGTTAGGGTTTCATTAATATAGTCTATCTTATTACGGATAGAACGAATATTTAAAAGACCCATCCTTAACTGGTTCAAGAGGGACGTAGTCAGTTTTTTGAATGGTCAAAATTGGTGTTTTCAATCAATCTATTCCTATGAGAAATCATGATTGGACAGTCTCTACTTGATGCAAAATGGGCAACCGACTGTGACTTTGAATTAGCATCTTGATGTCTTAAAGAGGAGCAGTTGATGCATTTGGGAGAATTTCTGTTACTACAATCCTTAGATTTATGGGCTCCAGCACAAAAGACACATTTAGGTTCATCACTTTTCCTAGAACATCTCTCAAAAACATTGGCTAGAGGCTGTTCTGGGTGGATAATCGTGGTCTGTTTATGTCGAGATATGTTTTACTGTGCAGCTGCATGAAGGTTTTCTTCACTTCCTATAATAAATTTGGCAGAGGGCTGTCTGGAATAGCTCTGGAGTACGGCTCAAAACCATTCTTCAGCTCAGTCACGGTCGACAGGATTTGAGACAGGTAATCAGCAGTTAGCTTTGGTGCTGGTTCCTCTTGAACTGCAGGCTCCTCCTCTTTGCTGCTCTCTGAGTCTTCCTCCACCATCTGCTCCACATCTTGTGCAGGGTCAAAGCCTATCAGCTGCTCTCTCAGTGCCATTTTGCTGATCTCATCCACTTCTTCACCTGAACCTGTGTTTTCAGTGCTAGTACACTTGTACCAGGTCGTTGCTCCATGCTTGGGTTGTATTGGGGTGTACGGTAAAGTACAGCGAAAACTTGTCAAAATCAAAATGAAAGCACCTGTTGCACTGTTTACAGCCAACACGGGACTGAAAGCTAAACGAAGTCTGTAGAGGGCTGTGCAGTCACAAAATGACCGCTGCCAAGTGAAAATCGGCTTGTGTCGGAGTTTTTCCCGCCTCGCAGTGCATCGAAATCGTCGATTTTCAAGTCAAAATTGGCGATGGGGTAGCACTAAATATGTTGTCGAAATTTGAATAACTGAAATTCGAGATTATACTGTACATGAGAGAAAATGGTGTCAGCTGCGGGGAGGGCAGCAAGATGGAGGGGGACAGGGCAACATGGAGGTAATTTGTTTGTGGCCACCCCTTACGGGGTTAAGGCGTTTGGCAATAGATAGAATGGATGGAAAATAAACCACTTGGGAAACAGTGCTAGGGAGGGTGGCACATTATCGTAACACTACAGTATTGTTATTATTATATACTATTAGAATAATTCACTTAGAAAAAGGTGCTAGGGAGGGTCCGCAACTGATGAGTATATAAGCAGTGGAGTGTTCGTATCTCTCTCCTCTGTCTGCTTCCACAACCCTTTGGCTGCTGTGAGACTTTTAATTTTTAGGATTTTGGGCGCTCTGGGTTACTCTAAAATACCATAGTGTAAAACTGTGAAAAACTGAGTAAAATAATCTAAACCGAGTCAATATTTACAGTAGGTCATTGGCAGCCAAGGAGTTAATCAATCTCCCTCCCATCCCACCCCTGCCATGTCTTCTAACTAGCTGTGTACTATCAGTCCCCATCAATCTGCTAACTAGCCCGTGACAAGCCAAGCATTTCCTAGTCTATCCTAAACTGCCTAAACCATTCCCCATAACTGACTCGTTCCACGCTAGAACAGAATCGTTCGGCAGAGGAACCAATTCGTTCTGACCGGGAACGCTGACCTGGCTAGTCTTATGCTAGGTACTCACAATACCATCTGTACCTCGTCGCTACCTTTGCTCCATGGCTCTGGGCTGGCATCCTGTGGGCAAGACTTTGGCAGAGAACGGGTTATTTCTGTGTCACGGAAGTGTTTAAACAACCTAACTGCCCTAACCAAACAGTGCAAACCAATTCAACACTCACCACCAACGTTGTGAAGGTCTGGAAGGGTTGCTCCCGCGGAGTATAGTTTGATTTTTTACCTGAAAATAAAAATACTTGTTTAGAAAATGCTCAAACTGCAATCTGAATACTAATATACAGTATTTATAGCCAGATTTTTTTTTAATGCAAGGAAGAAGGAACCAAAGGCCAGGAGCCCACAAACCGTTCCTCCCAAGGAAAAAGAAAAACAATACAAAAGACAGCCAAATTCAAGATGCGTTCATTTCCAGATGCCTGGACACACTGCGTTGGAAAGACTGGAGATCATAGGAAGTAGGATATACAGAGAGAGGGGGACAGTTCCAGATGCCTTAATCTTGGTTGGCCACAAATTGCCCTCTTATCACCCTGTCCTTTGTCATTAGGCTCTCCACCCTCCAACTCATATACTTTTACACTCCAACCCACCACTCATTCTCAGTCTTCCCCTCTCCCCTCCACCTCACTCACATACACTCTTCTAGTCAGTCTCTCATTCTCCATCCCTTTCACATGACCAAACTATCTCAGTGTATTTCTCCAAATATTTTCAATCACTTGCAAATCCCCATACTATTGAATTTAACCCAAGAAAGGTATTTAGCTTTTCCAACTCAAAATAATAATAATAATAATAATAATAATAATAATAATAATAATAATCTTAGCTGACTATAAACATCTGGAGAAAGAAATACAGTAATATTCAAAGGTTAAGGTGTCTGGCAATAGAGAGAGAGGTTCACAGGGCTAACCACCACTAATGCAGGGTTTCATGGTGCAGTACAAACTCTCTTATCCAACGGCTTTTCGGAAACTGGAATACTGTGGAAGCAGAATCTATAACTACAGGAAAATCATGGAAAAATCAGCCTACAGTACCACGAACAGTATAAAAGGAATTCTTTTTTTATGCAAACAGTATATAAGGAATTTTTTTTTTATGCAAGGAAGAAGGAACCAAAGGCCAGGAGCCCACAAACCATTCCTTCCAAGAAAACACAAAAACAGTACAAAAGAAAGCCAAATTCAAGATCCGTTCATTTCGAGATCCCTGGACACACTGCGTTTGAAAGACTGGAGATCATAGGAAGTAGGAAATACAGACAAAGACAGTTCCAGAGTTGACCTGTTGCATACATGAAGGACTGGGAGTAACAGTTAACTCTTGCAATGTAGATGATCCATTACAAGTGGAAATGTTGGGCGGGAGAGAGATAAATTAGACCCTGAATTATTTTTTCTCTCTAACTTTTTGAGCTACACAGACCCACCTTCAGACTCTCCAAAGATGGGTTCTGTGTAGCCTGAAACACAGAGGAAAAAAAAGAATTCATGCTCAAACCTCTGCCTCTGCATCTGAAACGCTAAGGGCCATAAGCAGCAGAAAATAGACAGAGGAAGACAGTTCCAGAGTTGACTTATTGCATACATGAAGGACCGGGAGTAATTGCATCAGAGAGTTGGACAGAAAAGGGACGAGAGTTTGTTGC
>NW_027643215.1:0-49995 GCF_032717465.1 Coenobita brevimanus | reverse complement strand
GAAAGCAGTGATAAGAAACAGGGAAGTGAGCATGGAAGTGAAAAAGTTACTACATGACAGTATTGTGATACCAACTCTAATGTACGGAAGTGAAGCTTGTACGTTGTTGGAAGGACAGAAGTCAAGAGTGAGAGCAGTGGAAATGAGTTATTTAAGAGGAGCCTGTGGAGTCACACGGAGAGACAGGCTGACGAATGAGGATATAAAGAAGCGTTGTGGTGTTGATGTGGATGTGACAGGAAGCGTTATGAGGAACACACTGAGATGGTTTGGCCATGTGGAGAGGATGGAGGTTGAAAGACTGACGAAGAGAGTGTATGTGAGTGAGGTGGAGGGGGGAAGAGGGAGGGGGAGGCCGAGGATGAGATGGAGGGATGGGGTGGAGAGGTATATGAGAGAGGGGGATGTGAGTTGGGGGCAGGACAGTGAAATGGCGGGGAACAGGGCGACTTGGAGGCGATTTGTTTGTGGCCACCCCAAACGGGATTGAGGCGTCTGGCAATAGATAGATAGGTAGAATTAATTATTACCTTGTGTAGGTTTTTGCAGTAGAAATCAACACCAGAAGCCTACTGTTCCCCATAAACCAAGCAAACAGCACCGTCCTGAGTAACTATACTATCCATAATATCGATATCCTTTCAGTCATGAATATTACAGACAGAAACAAAACCCCTGGTGCCTGATCAAATATCCCTGAGAATTTTCAAAAAAGCAAAAAATGAGTTATTGCTGCAACTCTCTCTCTTATTCAATAAGTAGTTAAATACTAGGGAAGTCCAACACGAATGGAAACTAGCATGTGTAACACCTATTTTCAAAAGAAGAAATAGGTCTCTCCGAGGAAATTACATACCAATCAGCTTAACACCACTAACGTGCAAATTAATGGGAACAATCATAACAGATAAAACTCCAGATTTGAAGAAAATACAATCAAAGACTCGCAACATGGATTCAGATATCGATGTTCATGCTTAACTAACTTACTGGACTTCTTCCATGATGTTTACAAATTATATGACGACTCAAGAGCAGTAGAGAGGTGGCCTGCAGTCCTACCGGACCCAGGTTCAAATCTCCGCTAGGGCAGGGAACAGTTTAAGGATTTGAATTTAATAAAGGCAGACTTTACTGATCTACCAGAAGACCCGCCGACATGTTATAAAAATACCCCCACTAATACCTATACACCAGTCTTGTATGAGACAGCCCTAGCATGTATTCAATATGGACGGTGGGTGTTAGCGCCGAAATGGTGACATGTAGAGGTGTATGTTATATACGAGGACTACTGGGCCTCGAGAGCAGGCTGTGAAGCCTATGGTCAAAGTCGGACACATAAAAAAAATATATATATGTATAATTTATCTCGATTTACAGAAAGCATTTGACACTGTTTTTCACAAGCGTCTTGTATGCAAAATAGAAGCCCATGGAATAAAAGGAAATATGCAGAAATGGTTACATGCCTGGCTTTGAGACCGAAAACAGCAAGTTGTGATAAATGGAAAGGAATTCAAATGGCGTAATGTGATTAGTGGCGTTCCCCAGGGCTCAGTACTTGGATTGATACTTTTTATTATCTACATAAACGACATAGACGAGGGTCCAAATTGTAAAATATCCAAATCTGCAGAGGATACTAAAATAGCCAATAAAGCAACTTCAAAGTTACAGTGGCAGCAGTTACAAAATGACCTTAATATTTGGGAAAGCTGGGTAGAAAAATAGGAAACGAAAATCTCCATAGAAAAATGTAAGGTATTTCACATTGGAAATAACAAGATCCATGCAAATTACAAATTGAACACTATCGAGTTATCAAATATAGAAAATGAAAAGGATCTTGGTGTGATAAATGACCTAAAACTGAGTAAACAGTGCACCGAGAGGGTTAAAACTGCGAACAAGTTGGTGGGTTTATTGGAAGAACTATCGAATTTAAATAGGAAAGTCATACTTGACTTGTACAACTCATTAGTCCACCCAAATCTCGAGTATTGTGTGCAGCTCTGGTCTCTGTACTACAGAAAGGACATAGAAAAATTAGCGAAGGTTCACAAAAATGATACCACGACTGAGAAACAAATCATATGAGGAAGACCTTGAAGAACTTAAATTAATTAGTCTAACAAAGTGCTGGTTAAGAGGTGGCCTTATTTAAGTTTTCAAAATCATGAAGGGATATGACAACTTAGACATGAATGAATATTTTAGATCGGTCGAGTCAAACCAGGAGTAATTGCTGAAAAATTATGTGAAAACATTTCCATTCCATTGAAGCAAAATACTTCTTCTTCAACAGAGCCATAAACATCTGGAACAGATTACCCTCAGATGTCGTGAACAGTATCTCAAATAAGACATTTAAAAAGAAAATAGACAAGTATTTGCGCGAGAATCCTCAGTTTACTCTGCTTATGTCCGCATCACTTACTTTTACCAACTACATGTAATCTCATTCCCCTCCTGTCTACAAGACACCCTGTAAACTTAACGTACCCGTACATAGCGTCGTGTCACGTCATTATATATTTATCGATTTATTAAATGCAAATAAAGTAATATAAACACAGACTAGCATCAGCACATATAGCCCTGAGTTAACAGTCACTACTCGTACTTTCGACTTGTGATGGGCTGTGGATCACTGAGGATCACTGTTAGTTAAATGACCACCATCGGGATATTTTTAATTTGCCAGGGGTCACTGCTTCAGGAAGTAACTTGTGTACTTGTCCCTCATGGGAAAGTTCCTTGTCTCAGTGAAGTAAATGAAGCTGGGGCCTGATTGACTGCTGCCTATCTTAAAAGCGCCAGGTAAGGCTGTTGCACCACCCCTGAACATCCATCCTGTTCACTGTGCATTTCCACACTGTGTCTACAGACGCCTTGTCAATCAACGTACCTGTACATAACGTCATGCCGTATTTATTTATTTAATTATTTGATTATTCATTTTACTTAATAACTTTGTCTTTCAGGTTATAACTGGTAGCTTCTAGATAAAGTATTACAGAATGTAAGTTTTCTTTTTCAGTCTTTCCTATGAAATTTCCACATCAGTTTTTCCATGTTGCATGGTGGTTCTTCTCACTTTTTCCTGGAGGGTTTGGAGGCGGATGGAGCTTTCCTGCATCACTATCCGCATCCTTCAGCATGTAGAATTAGATCTCGTAGTCATAGTCTACTCTGTAACAAACAGCCTCGAAAGGACCGTAAGGTCTGTTGCTGTTTGCTTTACTTTGTATTCCTTTATTCCTTTGTATTCCTCCTTCTTCTTCATAGTTCTTGAGTCCGACTCATTATTATATTCAGTTTAGATAAAATTTTCCTAAATGAAAAGAATAGTTATAGCCTTCGTTAACCCGCTCAGTACGATGACATCTTTGTTTAAATTCATGATATCGATAATAAAGCTAAGGAGAGACTTCTAGAACTGAAGAACTTAGATAGAGTCTTAAGAACCCCTTCATTACGGTGACCAACATTGAATTTATATTTATCTCAAGAAATTAAATTATGCCTGTGAGAGACATTACGAGCTTCCTTGGTTAAATATTGCTTTTATTATTCACTAAGATGACATGAATATATTTTTTCACTTCATACTACCGGCAACAAGAGTCGCCACAAAACTGATTACAATGGTTCATCAGTGACCAGAATAATATAATCAAAGCGCCCCGTCAGTCGCACTTGGGTGGTTTCCCTTTATGTTACGGTTTTCTGATGCACGCAGGGAGATCAAAAGGGAAAAGGGGCTGACTCGGGGTGTGGAATGACGTAAAATTTTATCCCCGTTGCTCTCACACAGCTTTTGGACGCTGAGTTGTAATGAACACTCTAACACGCTGTAAAATTATATCCCTGTTGCTCTCACACAGCTTTTGGACGCTGTGATGTAATGAACACTGCAATACGCTGAGGTTATTATCGATCTACTTCCCTAAAGTGGTTGGGTTTATTGCTCACTTCACGCCGCTAGGCTTCTTGGCCTTGGCTAAGCGGAGAGTGACTGTCCATTCCCGCTTGAAATGTCGCGAATGAGTATCTTACTCCCAGGCCTCTACACTCCAGATAACGGTGAACATGATGCTCATGATGATGATCATGATGATGATAAATCAAAGTGATATCTTACTGAAAGGAGATTATTATTTCTGTTATTATTTCTGTGTTATTGATGCAAACCACATCGATACTGAAATTATAAAATCACACCACGAGAAATATTAGTTGTTTCTTTTATTCCTACCACTGCCGGATGATCATATTCAGCTTAGTAAAGGCTCGTTCATCATCATGGAATTATCTGCTGCTTTAACGATCTTTTTAATAGGAGGACGTCTTATTAGATGCGAGAGCATATCTAGGACCGAGACAGGCCGTCAGTCCCTCACGAAGGTTTTTCGAAAGCGAGGTGTTTCCTCGCCTAGTTGTTTAGTACTTCCTTCTTTAATTCTTGTCACTGGCATACAGATATATTTAGATGAATACATGCCATTCGTAAAAAGTTTCACCCTGACTGGAGGGCTTAAGAAGGTTCCATTAACTCCGTCAATATGATGATGACATTTTGCTCACGTTCAGGCTGCCGTAGGGTAAACTAGACAGTTTTTAATGATAAAGAAAAAAAAAGTTATGGGTAGGAGCTGACAGCCTGAATAGTTCTTCCAAAAAGAGACAGCGAAATAGAAGTAAATGAAGACATAAAGGCTACGCCTGGACAAAGTATCCAATAGACTGGGGATCATAGCAGTCGAAAAAACAGTCTAAAGCACAGAGTTGCAGAGCTGAACTGCTTAAGAGTCGGACAGAAAATGAAATAAAAGTGTGCAGGTGTACGGGTGATGCGAGGCGAAATAAAGGTGAACTAAAAGAGGTGTAACAAGAGATGCTGAATATAAAGGGAGTGGAGGAAGACCAAATAATATAATTACTGTACATGCACGCGCGCTTACACACACACACACACACACACACACACACACACACACACACACACACACACACACACACACAGGAGGAGAGTGGAGGAAGGGAGGAGATTGAATTTGACTCTGAAGGACTAGTTTATTGGCCACCCTCTCCTCATCCTGTGGGGGGTGGGTCGGTAAGTGATGACTACCTGGGTGGACAATAAGGAAGGAGTTATCACGCTGAGGTTCCTCCCAGCTAATATAAGAGTACTTTTGAGACAGATTCACGCTTGTGTATTTGTGCAGTAATAATAACCATAATTATAAAAATATAAAGACGACATATTATAGAACAAATGACAATAACAACATAATAATAATCTACCTAATGATATAAACAGTTACAAAAGTATAATGATAGTAGACAGGTATAAACATTTTAGAGTACAAATGGGGATAATAATATATACAAACCTTAAGTAGTGACGGACACCTAATTGCAAAAATATGATAGCAAATTGGAATATACACTTTTTAAAACATTGTCAGTAATACTACTTCTACGTATATCAACAAACCTACTGATACAGATACGGTATATAAGAGATAACAAGGTTGTGATTTTCGAACTTTGTTGAAGACCTGAACTTAAATCTGAACCCTTGAGAAAGAGACACAGGAACATGGAGGGATTAAGAGTGGGAGAACAGGTAGATTCATTAGTAGGAGGAGGAAGGGGTGCGGCGTCTGAATTATAACATATGGGTGAAAAGCACGATGTAAGATGAAACGGACGAAGGGAAAAAGGAAGCGAATATAACGAGAGAGAGAGAGAGAGACAGACAGACAGACAGACAGACAGAGAGACAGAGACTTTGATTAGTATGTATAATTGCACATACAATTAATTTATAAAACATAGTGATGGTTATATTAACAAAAAAATTTTAACACTATGGAATGAGGATACCAATATATAAAAAGCCCAAGTAGTGATATAGATTCTATTATAAAAATATAATGACGGCATATGGGGAAAACATTTTAATAACACAAAAGGCAATATTACTAATAAATCTGCATCAACAAACACATAAGAGACACATAAAGGATAATAAGATTGTGACTGTATATGGAATTTGTGTAGAAACTGAAGCTGAAGTTGACATCGTGAGAAAGAGACAGATGAGAGAAGAGAGGATTTAAGAGGGGAAGGGAGGTAACATCATTATTCTGAGGAGGAAGAGGTGAGGCGTACGTGGAGGGATTATAGCATGTACTGTACTTGAAAAGCAAGATCTAATTGCTTTGAATGAGAGAGGGAAAGGGGGAAGGGAAAGAAGAAAAGTAAGAGAGCGGAAGAAGTAAGAGGGAGGAGGCAGGAACGAGAGAAAAGCGAGGTAATGAAAGGAGGACTGAAAAAAAAAAAATGGAGAGAGAGAGAGAGAGAGAGAGAGAGAGAGAGAGAGAGATTTACCTCACGTTCATGTTTAAATAACAGTAAAGAATTTTAATTATTACAAACAAATTTCGACTCGATATTAGTATAAGCATTTTGTATTACACGAAATAGTAAGAAAAAGCAAAATCCTACGTAGTGTTGTAGATTCACTTACAAATACCATGGCATACTGGTACAAACATTTTTATGGTACAAATGGCCATAGCAATATATCACCAAATTTATAGTGTGACATGAGAGTTGGCAAAGTTGTTACTGTCTTCCGGGGTATGATTAAGAATGAAGAAACATGGGTATGTATTTTGCGTGTGTGTGTGTGTGTGTGTGTGTGTGTGTGTGTGTGTGTGTGTGTGTGTGTGTGTGTGTGTGTGTGTGCGTGTGTGTGTGTGTGAGGTGAAAGTTAATGATTGGAGGATTAAGTGGAGAAGTGGACTGTTTGGTAAAGGATTATGGGATACAGGTGATAAGATGACGTGCAGACAGGGGACACACAGTCGGTAACGTAATAGAAGCTGGGGAAGCTGGGAATGAAGTAGAGAGAAGGGATTTTATGAGTGACATGATCAGAAAAACAGTTGTAGTATGAACAGGTAGGAAAGTATCATACAAGAGGCAATACAATAGAACGAAGATTTTTATTGGGTTCACCGGGACTATTTGAGCAGAAATATGCAGGTGTGGATTACTATAGCCATTGTACTTGTGTATGCTTAGATTTCACAAATACACATTCATTTCTATACATTCATGCTTACAGATGCCATGAATATTATGTATCCCTATCAGTATCTACATAGTTACATTGGCGGAGCAAAGCCTTTGAGCTTTTTAAGTATTTTCGATACAATATCGTTTTCCAGCATAAATTTTGCATGTAGTTCAGGTGATAATAGTTTTGGGTTTGTATACTCTATCAAGTCTTCATACTACAGAATATAATAGTGATGGGTGTGTTTATTTGGTTTATGGCACACCCGACACAGTCTGGCCTCATCCTCCACCTGCCAACCATGCTGCCACGGATAGTTATATCCTAGTGTGATCCTGGCATGCACAGAACCAACCCATATACAATCTTTTTCACATACATGCATGACGTGGTTAGAGCAACATTACTGTAGTGGTATATGGATTTACTTACACCTTGTTCTACGGTTCACATATTTATAACCTCGTCAGCTTTTATAACTTTAATGTGTTATTTTATTTGTCTAATCGATAGTCGTAAGTCATTGTGGTGGGAAGCTAATCTGCATACTTCCCTAGCAAGTGCAACAGCTCGGTCATTACCTGGAATGCCTACCAGATAAACATGGCCCTGATGTTGTCTTCCCTGAATACGGCCACCATGTTCCGTGTCCTGTTAACGAGCTCCGAGCAGGATGGGTGCGCACTGGACAGTGCTTGCAGTGCAGCCATACTATGAGAGAAGATCACGGCATCAATCCTTCTTGTACTGACATGCTGCAACCTCATCTCAAGGGCAGCTAGTTTTGCCTAAGTGGAAGATGCCCAGCCATTTAGTTTGACTTGAGTCTCACTTTCGTGACTTAGCCCCCAACCTTCATGACACTAGCCGCTGCCCCGGCTTGTCCAGTCACAGTACGAGTATATTTGGTCAGTGTCATGAGTAGTCAGATCAAACAGTCTCATGAAGTCAGCCTTTAATTCATAAGTGGCTGAATCAAATTTGGTGGGTAGCTTTGTTATGATCATGTTTAGAGGTCTCTCTTATCAGGGTTGGAATGATTTGGAACTCATTACCATTATGTATTTTCTCGAGCAAGTGATAAAGATGTAGGCAGTTGACGGTAATATGAGACCAGTGTGTGCCAGAGTGGTGATCATGACTGAGCATGTTCTGTAAGCCATCATTTGGTCCTGTGTGTTGGATATCCCTCGGCATCCTAACACCCACTACAGCATTAGTCTCTTTAGTTCCATGAATGGCAGGCCTAATTCATGTCCAAGATTGGCTACTTTGACATTGCAAGGGTATGCAATTATTATTCTGGCTGCTTTGTTTTAGATTACCTCAAGTCATTTTGGTATGTAGTAGACAAGCAAGTGTAGGTACATAGCAATCAATGACTCATCTTTCATAAACGGTCCTCAAAAAATGGGTATTGATGTTCCCATGCCTTTCCATGACATCGCTCGAAGTGGTTTAAGTCGGGTTAAGTAAGCCATCATGACATGGTTAAATTCAGCATTTTTTCCTTTACTGCCACCAACATAAACACAGAAATACTTATACACAGAGATTCCCTCCCCAGTGGACCGTCATGCAATAAAAGAGGCTTCTGTCTCTCAGGTCCTATTGTGATGGATTTCGTTTTATCCATTGGGATTACAAGGCCCGGTTCACCATTAAGCCCAGCGATGAGATTGAGAGATTTTTGCACGGCCTTGTGGCCTGGAGTAAAATATCATCTGCTTTACTGAAACACGTGACTCCAATGGGATGTTTAATACTCACAATGACATTCATTAAGACACTGAAAAATGTAGGGCTGATTACACCGCCCTATAGAGTAGCCATTACCTCACAAAGATCTTTTTCCCTTGGAAAGCCACACAAGCTGTGTGCTGGATTAAATAATTCCTGTTTCATCCCAACAGCTCTCCCATATTACCAATTTTCACTATTTTATGTAAGATGGCACTTATGTTAGCTATATCATATACACCTTTGAGGTCTGGGAAAGCGGGGAAATTATGCCCAAGAGTTGGTGAGATATGATACTACAGAGTTTGTAGTACTACTTTCAAGTTAGGATGTAAGAAATGACCGATTTTATGCATTAGGAGATTTAGTATGAGTAAGTGTCGTGCTATAACAAGATGTTAAGGATGTCGATCTCTTAGAGTCAGTCTCTCCAGCTTTATGGATGGGAATTTTCGTGGCTCTTTTCCTCTGGACAGATAATTAACTCTCACAATAGCTTAAATTAAACATATGTAAGAGAGGGTTACCTCTATCATTTGCCATCGCTTGGAGGACAGGATAAATCATGCCATCTTCTCCAGGGCATTATACTTACTGTGTTTCAGTGACCTTGTTACTTCCCAAGGAATTATATCTACACATGTGTCGTCTTGACAGGTTATTGTCTGTATCACTTGATTATGACAATATTCAAGCTTTGGACTAAATTTCTGCTGTATTAGCACAGGCAGATTACTAAGTCTAGAGGTTGAGGTCCAGCCCTCTATTAAAGGCTGGACGTATAGTCTGGGTCGTGGGTGTGCAGCAGTATGGGTGCGAGCCCCTCTGGCAATAATGTGATTCCATATTACTGCAGATGAAGTTTCTCTGTGAATGTTACCAACCAACTCCAACCAGTATCTCTCCCTTGCACTATTCCTCATTTCCCTAGCTTCCCAGCGCACCACTTTGTTAATATGATTATCATGGGATCTCTTCTCCCCCCAGCACTTCCTAGATGCACATACTAAGTTTTCCGTGAGTTGAATGTGTCTGTCAAGTTTGTACCATTGAGCCATGGTTCTCTTCCCCTTACTTTGTTAATCTTATTTGTGTGTGTGTGTGTGTGTGTGTGTGTGTGTGTGTGTGTGTGTGTGTGTGTGTGTGTGTGTGTGTGTGTGTGTGTGTGTGTGTGTGTGTGCATTTCTTTAAGGTGGTATAATTTAGCTGACGAATACATTTACTGTGGATTCCGTGAGATCACATAATATAATAATAAATAATAATATTAAAGGAATTCAGGGACCCAGACCCAGGGTAACCATGGCACCACTTAACCATTTCCTGCAGAAATGTCTTTTGTTAAGGGCAGGAAGAGTTAACCTTTTCCTCGAACCACCAACTGACTTTTTCTCTTTTACCATGTACTGTAGTTAATAACTTAAAACGATCAGAGCATAGACCAATTTGCCGAACCAAGTAAGTTCTGTGAGCTTCGTTAAACAGACAAACATAGTCAAGTTTGCCAGCAAGAAAGTGAGTAGGTTCTGCCCCTCCTACCAAACTTGTATTAGTACATGACTTGATAATACTGATTCCAACGCTGTCCATTTGTACTTGATCAACCTCCTAATGAAAAGAAATCCCTGTAGTGTACATTAATGTCCCTCACCAGAAATGTCTGTTCTTCCTATAAGAAAACAGGAAATTCATGAGGATCCAAACTACTTTTTGGTAGGTGTCGGGGCAAGCGAGTATACGGCTCGTTAGGCCGAGTACTTTGAGCAGCTGCACATGGCCGAACCTCCCAGTGGAGAGCTTCCCCACCAACTGACGAAGCCGTGCCTTCTCTGGATGAAATCAAGAAGGCAGTGGCTAGGTTGAAAAGTGGTAGAGCAACTGGTGTTTGTGACATCCTAGCAGAATTGATCAAAGCTGGGGGAGAAGCCATGATCAAGGGGCTACATGCATTCATAGAAGCCGTTTGACAGATTGGTATCATTCCTACTGACTGGACAAAGGGTTTGGTCACCCCTACCTGGAAACGTAAAGGAGACCAGTGTGACTGTAGTAACTATCGGGGGATTACAGTGCTCAGTGTGCCAGGCAAAGTTCTTGCTTACATTCTTCTGATGCGTATCCAGGACCATTTGCTAAAGTTTCAGAGGCCTGAGCAATCCAAATTCACGCCCAAGAAGTCTACTCTTGACCGTATCCTAGTTCTTTGAATCTTGTGTTTCTTGAGTTTCGACAAAGTCTGCTAGCAGCCTTTGTGGATCTTAAGAAGGCGTTTGACTCTGTAAATCGGGAGGTACTATGGGAACTCCTGCGGCTCCGTGGGATCCCCGCAGGGATAATCTGACTGATTGCTGGCTTGTACTCAAACACTGAGAATGCTGTCAAGTCGGGGGGGGGGGGGGACATGCGACATCTTCCCAGTAAGTTCTGGTGTAAGACAGGGATGTGTCCTTGTTCCCACACTTTTCAACACATGTATGGATTGGGCACTGGACCAGGCTGTGAATCAGAGTCACTGTGGGGTGTCAATTCGCAATTTTAGGGTTACAGACCTTGACTTCGTTGATGATGCAGTTATCCTAGCGGAGTTGCTGGAGATACTGCTGAATGCTCACGAGGAATTTCACGAGAATGCGAAGCCACTGGGATTAAAGGACTCCTGGGCCAAGGCCAAGATCCAGGCATTTGGTGGTTTGCTGGATGAAGCAGTTCAGTCTGTCCACGCATGTGATGAGGATATAGAAGTCGTGGAAAGTTTCACTTATCTTGGTAGTGTGATCCATTACAACGGTAGATCAGGCAGTGAGATCTCTCGTCACATTGGTCTGACCTACGGGGTTATGGAGTCACTCAATTTGGGTATCTGGCACTGTCATTAACTGTGTAGAAGGACGAAAGTTTGCAAATGCAGGGAACTGGTGCTCCCTGTCTTACTTTATGGCTTTGAGACATTGACCCTAAATAGTGACCTGAAGAGGCAAATTGACTCTTTTGGTACTAAGTGTCTTCACAAGATCATGGGATATCATTGGTACAACCAGGTGCATAGAGAGTGACTACCTTTGAGACGGAATCAAGGCATGTTACCCACATAATACGTCAATGCCAACTTCAGCTATATGGGCACGTGGCCTGTTTTCCTGTGGCTGATCCTGCTCACAGGGTGATCTGTGAACGAGTTAACCCAGGGTGAAAGAGGCCAAAGGGAAGGCCACGTAACTTATGGCTGGAGCAGGTCAATCACTCCTGTCGGGAGATACTTAGAGGGGGACGAGTTGCTGTCTGGAAGGTTGCACAGTGGGACCCGCGTAGGTGGAGTCAGAGGGTGCGTGAGGCTATGCGCCCCGCAGTCTTTGCCACTTCTTGAATGATTGATCGATTGATCTAAATAGACCTTAGGAGTTATACTTTCAGAATCCCTTCCAAAGAATGGAGTTAATCTCGCAACGGGTGTTGACCTTTTAACATAAGTTATTTATCCTCTAGCACTGTTATCCGTGCAGTTATGTATGAAAGGGATGTAATTCCCAAACCTGGGTTTAAGTGAATGGTTAACCATACTTGCCTGTAGACATATAATACCCACATCATGTAGTAATGGAAAATATTGAACATCAATAAAACTTTGTTGGATATCATTTATATTCCAGCACAATACGTTAAGTCCATAAACGCATGTATCTGTCCCATTAGCCACTGGGTATGTGATAATGATGGGTCGTCTTGATAGTGAACCAATATTTCTGGATGTTGTCAGCACGCTCCCTGTTTCCACAGTTTCTGCCAAGAGTTGCTATCCTATCTTCTCTAAGGCCAGGTCAAGAGCAGTTTATTGATTCTGCTGTGATACTTTTAGGATGTATAGTTTTACACAACACTTCTTTCCTTTAAGGCTTGTTTGACTGTCTGCTTTCCTTATTAACACTCAGATCTACTTCAGCCTTGTACTCGTCTACTGCATGATTAGATGAGAGATGACAAGTTTTACTAACTGACCCTCCTGTATTTTTGGTTTAACCCATTTCCACCCAGTGTCCTCAACTGAGGACGGAACAGGGCATTTTCAAAAGTTAACAAAGAAGGGAACCCCAGGGTGTGGACCTATGTGCTTCACGACTATGAGTGGACAGGTGGAGGGTGGTATGCTTAACCCGCCCCGTCCTGTTGACACACATATGAGCCGAACGTTTTGTTGCTGTGACTCCCGTTGATATTTATAAACGCCCTGCAGTTGCAAGATCCGTCATTTGCACATTTTTCAAATTTTGTGCAATTTTTGGTAGGCATATGTGGGAGACCCTCCTCTACACCCCGTCAGGCAGGGATACTACATGGCCCCGCCTGATCCTCCCCCTCCTCCCCCGCACGCCATTTTCTCGGCAATTCACCTGTTAGCAGTGACCTGGCCAGTAAAGACATGTTGTGCCACGGTCTCTCCGACGACAAAATTCAAGGCGAAAGTGATTCCCAAGGTGGCGAACAAAGGAAGAAACAAGTCAGAGGAAGAAACAAGCAGAAATGATGAGGTGGTAACGTCACCAAGGAAGGTGCGGAATGTTGATGTGTTTGATGAGTGAAACAACACTTATATCGCTTATATTATTGTGTGAAAACCAATCTGCTCTTGTACTACATATAAATTCGTACCAAATAAATAAATATCTACCTATTTTGAGTGGTTTGGAATAGTTACCCCTCCCATAGAAAAGTCTTCCATGGAGCAGGGCCCAGAGAAGTGGGTACCAGGTCTTCAGAGGGACACCTGTATAACGCACTTATAAACTCAGGTGAGCACTTTTTTTTTTTTTTTTGGCATTTTCTAATGTTTCTCATAAAAAGCGGAGGTTTTAGCCCCCCCCCAAAAAAAAACTTTTCGAAAATCTGCTGGGACTGGGGGGGGGGGTCATTGGTGAAAAATCTGCTGAGACACAGTGGGTTAATACCCATCTGGCAAAATCCCTCGCACAGGGACTGTGGGAGCTAATGGGTTACGTACATTAATGCCACTTGCTCAACCATACTGCATAATTTCACGTGAAGCTCAGTTTGTCATAACCCTGGCCATGTTTACTTGCATACTGTTAACCACGGCAACAAGGAAAGATTCAGTTGGTCCTGTAGAGGCAGTAGGGTTCCTGGCCAATGCCAGCTCCAGAGAAGGCCTCTTGGATCCACCGTGACGTCACGGGCCTACGGCTGTCTCGCTCCTCAGTCTTTCACTCACCCGGCCTCAGCCACACTCTGTCTAGTCTTTATCTTCCCACTTCTACCCGTCTCTCCACACACAATGTTCATAATGAAGTTAACCATGCATCATTCTTCTTTTATATTTGTAGATTTCAGTGTAGAAACAAGAGAGATAATAACCGGTATATCGAATTATATATTATTTATTAACATTATATACAGGAATCAATCGTCATACCACCATCGTCAGTCATCCAAGATTCAAATAACATTATAATAAATTCTTTCCATCATTCTCTATCCCCCAATACATTTCACCATTTCACTACTTTCCTAATCACTGTTTATTCTTATGTCAGTGTTTGGAGTTTCCTTTTTCCCCCCGACTTCTTACTTTGATTTATTTCATCATTTTCTTTAGTGCAATAATTATTTAGCAGGGTATTTGAGGAAGCCCACAGTAGCACTTTTACAGATTTTTCAGTGCTATGGCCAGCATCACAACAATAATTTGGAAAAGCACCATCATTATCAGTCAGAGCATTTATAGAAAAGTCAGTAGCTAGATTACGCTGGTTCAAGGATTTTAAGAAATCTGGATACTGAATAAGTTTGTTGATAACAATATAATTATACATTGCTATGTTAACATCATCAGGATTTTGAAACGAACCTCTGTTAATGCACTGGATGTAACTGTATTTTTCTGGTATATTCTCCAAACCTTCGTCACATATCATTATGTCCTGACAGAAAACACATTTCAGTTTCTTTGAAATGGCGTAACAACAGCAACCAGCAAGATATGTTATAACAGGAAGAACATCTGTGCACTTCTTAATATCATTTTGTGTTACTTCCGAATCAAATATTAGCTTGGTCATGAAGTCTTCATTGTTCATTTTTTCCCAGTTCGTTTCCTAATTTACATTCAGTTCTACATTTCTGTTATGAAAGGGTATAAGCACGGACATCAGTCTAAGTTTCTTTTCACTTTCAAACACCTGGCGGACGGATATATTTTATATAATTACAACCTGACAACCGAAGATATATACCAAACCTGGCCTCTAGTTCATCTGTTTGAAATCTACATGTCAGAATATATTTCAAATTGAGTTCATTTATGCAGTAATTGGTTATCTCTATGCGTGAGTTGTGTGTGTTAAGCCTGTAAAAGTTTCTTTAGTCAGCTTCCCACTTGCTTATGTCATGCCTTCCCAAAAGTCTGTCCAATTACAAACATTATTCAGGAATACATATTTTTCATCATCTACATTATTAGTCAGTGGAATGGCATATTTGTTATTAAGATGACCTTTTTGAGGCGTTTGGCATTCACTATCATCCACCAAACATATACTATCCTTATGTATTCTGTCACATCCTGTGACAAAGGCAGAGAATGTTTTTCACCTAATATTTGTAGTGTTTGTACAACATTCTCGTTAAAGATTTGGAGGAATAATTTTGTTTTTTTCAAAGTCAATAGGAGATAAAGATTTAAGTGTAAGCCTGTGAGCATGTTTGAAAAGTGAGTCTGCTTCCAAATTATGTAGTTTCTTTAAAGCTGTGAAAGGAGCACTACTGATTTTTGTAACTGTATCACGTACACCCTAAAAACACAACGATGGAAATTTCATGCACTTTCAGGGATCTTTTTGACCAAGCCAGTTATCTGTGATGCATTTCAGCAAATGAACTGAATCATCTGTCTATCTATCTGTCTATTGCCTGACGCCATAATCAAACATGAAAAAAAAAGGGGGTCTTGAAGTATTTTGCTGGGAGTGGATAAACAATGGATAATTTTGGAGGCACAATAAAGTGTGACATAGCTTTCTTATTGATGGCATTATTATCTGTTAAGACATATATTACTCTGAATCCTATTTACTCTAAACCAGTAAGAACTTTCTTTATAAAGGCATACAAGGCTTCAGCGGTCATAGATTTTTTTATTACATGAACAACATCTTTATATTTGGAACATAAACTGTTTAACATGAACACAAAAGCACTTGTTACTGCATCATTAGAGTTGAAAGCTGACCCAACAATAGTCCCACCTTTAAAGTCAAAATAAGGTTTAACGTGGATCTCTTCAATCGTTAGTGTTCCTTGTTTGTCACTTGGTGATAAAAGATTAAGCTTGTTCTTAATATACATCAAAATGTTGCTGTTATGTTGTTCAGCCGCTGGGCTCAGATTTTGTGTTAATGTAAGCATTCTGACAGTATAATAGCTTGGTAAAATAAAATATCCTGTATTTCTTGGGAACTTGTAGCCTTGAGGGGAGAAATTAGGTAGAAGGGATGAGAATATCATGAACTCTGGGGAATGATCCAGTTTTTTTATGGTTGTCAAGTGAAACTGCTCAAATATTACTTTCAAGGTTCTAACACACTTGGGTGATTCGTTTTGCGGAAAGGTTAATATAGAAATAACAGAAAAATTACCCTACCAGGACTGGAAGCAGATTCCTGAGTGTCACACTTACGGAGGTTATTCAACAGTTCCTCAAGAACATTAAGTTTATTAATAGTGGTGGGAATGCTGTAATCTCCCAACTTCTATATCTCAGCATCGTTAATGAATACGTGAACATTTAGTTCAAGATCAATTACCGCAGAAAATCTTATTTTAGGCTTTGGTAAATGAACAAAATGGCCTATCAAGAGCGATTCATCTTGCATATCAACTGTCCAGTAATTGTCCAGAAAATTTAGTTTTTCTTTCAATTCACTAAAGTTGCAAATTTGTTGTTTTCATTGTGAAGTAGTTCATCCACAACACTTTGTTGTGTTCTGGATTGCAGTCTCTCCTCTTCTACACCTTCTAGAGACTGGTGATTCTCTTGAAGAAGTTGTAGTAGCAGAGAGACAGGAAGTGCAGTTAGGTAATATTGATGGAACAGCATCCTTACGAAGGCGAGGTTTTCGTAATTTTGCCTTCAGCCTTCTCCTAGACTTCTCATCAAAGTATGAAGTCTCCCACTCTATATCCTCTGGACAGTAATGTAATTCACACACCTGAAAAGCAGGTGCCACTATGTCAGACGTAGCATACCGGGAAACAGAAAAAAGTTGTAATAAACTGTTGAAGGGGAAAACCTATTGGAAGATCATAGTGCTACAATCGTTTTTTTATGGCACAAACATCTCGCTTTCACTTTCAGTCGACAAGTTATATGCATCAATTATATGACAGACGGAACCAAACACTAAATTGATTTTTCTTTATACATATTTAGCCTGATGTATTATGTTTACTTTACATAATTAAACAATGCTTATACTTAGTATTATTCAGCATTAACCGTCCTCAGGTAGACCTAGTTTCGCTTACAACTTAGGTACACCTGGGTCTGTCAGACCCAGCTTTAAAAAAAATGCTGTACTGTTACACATATTTTATATAATGAATTCCTGAATATCCAACAATGTATCAGGTCTTATCAGTTACAAAACTATGTGAATAAGTTTTAATTCACTGAACTCCACATATTAAAAAAAAAAAAATGAAAAAATGCCAAACTAAAAGTTTTTTTTTTTTTTTTTTTTTTTCAGACACCGTACACGAAAACAAAGAACACTATGAGCCTAGCACTTTTGTCACAACTTGAGGGATGGAAGACCTTTGTTATGGGCATAATGGATCCCACACAATGTAAAATCAACTTGCAAACTTATAGTGAAAAATTCTCCCCCCTCCTCAGGTACAAATGGCTCTCACAGACCCGACATGCAATTCTTAGTGATATACTGCAAAAACAGAGAGACACGAAAGTAACCCCCCTACACCCTGCATGGGCACAAAAAGTTAGGAAACTGTTAAGAAGGACAGGGATCCCAGGCATCTGTAAGTTACTGAACTATACCATCGAAAAAATTGCCCAGGTTTGTCAGACCCAGGTGTACCTGAGGATGGTTAAGTAGGGACTTTCAAAGTGTCAACATATCAGAGGAAATAATAACAAGAGAAAACGAACCATGTTTGCTCGACGGGTGACTAATATATTCTGAAACTTTTAATCAACATGTTTATTTGCAGTAGTTTTATGACAATAATAATGCAAATAATAATACCAATAATAAAAGAAAACAGGGAGTAAAAAAAAAAGCATTGTCAGGTAGTTGCAATAGGATATATTGATTGTTTCAATTCTGACAAATTATCCTGACCTAACATCACCTCTGGGTGACGCCATATTTAACTGAGCAATGCTACTACCACCGACCAGTCACAATAGAAATTGTTCATGCATTTAGTTCTGTTTCTCCTTTGGAATCTTGTATATTGAAATAAAATTACCTACATTTACAACATAAGTAAAAGATAACCATCATAGTTTTACTTACACGGCTGTACGTAGATGGTTTAAAACCATCCCTCTTGGTAGCTCTCAGCCATTTATCCAGCAGAGTTTCATCTCTGGGAAAGGAGAATACACGGACGTGTGGCCCATTATTTTCATAATTTCCGTTACACCTGGACACAGAACACTTGTTAGGCATCGTATATTGATGTAATTGTTCACAATAACGTTGATTTTTTTAATTTTTTATGTTTTTCAGAACACACACTGTACTGTAGGATGAACGACCAGGTGTTTGAAAGGAATACTGAGGGTAGGTTGCCGATCAGAAGGTGGTGAGTTGCCAACTACATCTAGGTCAAGGTCGGCCGCAGCCTACTGACGTCACAACCATTCGACACAGGAGGGAACAGGTCTTCTCTTGGAATGGCAGTATCATGGCCCACTGCTGCTCTAGTTGTCAGTCTGAAGCTCGGTGTCTCGCCCTACTCCAGGCAGCACCATTATCATCTGGGCGTCCCTTGACCCAAGCATAATAGGATGAACTTGTGGTATAATATGCTGTAGTGCCTCCATCTGTGAATGCGGGGGGAGACTGTTTCTGTCATCAGAGGGATGGCTAGACTGGATGTCTGTGGAGGAAGGAGCTATGTCCCCCACAGCCTAACATTCTGCCACCCGAAGGAGGGGAGAAGAGGCAGGGAGAACGTTTCCTGGACGTAAGGAATGCAGGTAGAGTTACCATCACTCACTCCACACACTTCTGAAGGGTGGGAGGAACTGTGGAAAACACTTTTTCTGGTGGAGCGTGACACAGCTGAGGGTCGTGAGTGAGGTTCAGCTGCTGGTCATGAAGGGCAAATTACAGACTGAGCATTGAGCTCTCCTCATTTGTTAACACATTTTGGTGGTATGGGCTCCCCTGCTGCTGTCCTCCTGCCACACTTTAAAGATTCACGGTAGCTAGCACAGACTCTACATCTGCACTGGCCTGCACACCTTCCAGCCTGGTGACTCAACCTACTACTGCACTTGAAGCAGAAGGCTGGTGACTTGAAAATCGCTATGAATTGCAATCTCTCTGGTACCTCACCCTTCCACAAGGCTATGATTTGATCCTTTTCCTCATCTTGAACATCACGTCTCCTTGCCCACAACACATTGGCATGTTGCGTCACTGGGTCCAGTTTTGCATTTACAGGGTGCCTCTTGATAAGAGTCTTAGTGTACTTGTAAGTTGTGTTTGGCTGTTACAACTTGTTACCCTTATACCCATCCTCAGTGAGTATCACAATGGTGGATTCTCCCACAGCTCGAACATAAGGTCTGTTTTACCCCTTGACATAGGTAATCTGGAGTTCTGGATGATTCACTGAGAGAGAGTATACCCAGTTGAAGAAATCCCTCCCCTGCAGTGACCCAGCCCAAGAAAGGTGCAACGGCGAAATTGTTCCTTGCTTTGTCGCCATTCTTTCCTCTTTTGTGACTTAGTCTTCCCTGTCTTGAATTCATCGCCTTCTCACTCAGTTTTCTGAGTTATTTCATGGTTGTTCTCTTCACTCCAATGGCCATTCCCTTCCTCTGGTTCTCCATTTTCAGAAAAAAAATTAGCGAGAAAAGATGGAAGAAAGAAAATGAGAGTGAGACGGAGATAGAGAGAAGCATGAGAGGGGAAAACAGAAAAGAAGGAAGGGAGGGTGGAAAGAAAGAAGAGGATGGCAGAAGAAAAAAATATATGACAGGTGGGGAGAACATGAAAGGAAGGGACCAAGACAGAGAGGAAAAGAGAAGAAGAAAGGGAAAGAGGAAAAGACGAAGGTAGGAAGAGAGACAAGGAAAAGCGGAAGAAAAGGGAGAGAGAGAGAGAGAGAGAGAGAGAGAGAAAGTGACGGGGGAGGAGTAAGTGTATGAGGAAAGGAGAAAAGTAAGTTCTGAGAAAAAAAAAAAAAACAGAAGATGAGAGGGAGAAAGGGAGGGAATAGAGACGGTAAAAACAAGGAAAGAGAGAGAAAAAAAACAGGATATGCTGTAGTTAGGCAAGGGCGAAAATTAGGCTAAAATGACCTAAAGTTTGGCCCTCAGGAACGTATAGTATTTCTCTCTCTCTCTCTCTCTCTCTGCGATATTCACCTTACCCGGACGGAATCCGACGAGATATTGTTTTTGGTCGAGTTGCTTTGTTTCTTTGTTCGTTTCTACGTTTATTTGGTTGTTACAACATAACGGATAAACAGCTGATTGAAATTACATGAAATTTTCAGGATTTTTGGGCACTGGTCCCAAAGGAAAGTGATTAAATTTTGGAGGTAATTGAATGACCCTGAGAGATCAAAATCAAGGTCACGGATTTTCAGAGGGCTATAACTTGATACCGGTTGAAGATAGAAATATTTACTATTATGAACATACAGGAACTCGTAATATGGGCTTTCATTTGGCACCAAGACCTTTGACCTTGAGTCACTTGAAAAGTCAAACTCAAGGTCACAGATATTTAGGGGGCTCTAACTCGAAGCTGGTTGAAGATAGAAAGATATTTACTATTGTCAACATATAAGAAGTCTCATATGGGTTTTTTAATTGTTACCATGACCTTTGACCGTATGTGACACTGAAAGGTCAAACTTAAGCTCACAGATGTTCAGGGGTTATAACTTGAAGCATGTTCAAGATATTTACTATTATCAAGATACTGGAAGTCTCATATGGGTTTTCATTTGGCACCATGACTTTTGACCTTCAGTGACCTTGAAAGGTCAAATGCAAGATCACGGATTTTCAGAGGGCATAATATGAAAACATTTGCACAATTACCTTAGACTTTATTTGTGTACTGACAATGGCAGTACCAAGTCAGTATTTAACAGCTAGGCGGGTGTCAAGAACACTACCCCAGTATCCCTGCTTGTCGTATGAGACGACTAAAAGGGTTAGTGGTGGGTTATTGCCCCACCCCGTAAAAAGAACTAACTAAACAAGCGAATAAAGCTCCTCAGACCAGGACAGATCATAAGTTGACGACTAAGGAACGGGCAAAGGACATTCTTAGGGTGGGGACGTGGAATGTGAGAGGAGTGAATGATGAAGTGAAAGAGAGAGAGATTGTTTAGGTGCTTGAGGATGCAAAAGTGGATGTATGTGGACTGACTGAAACTAAATGGGGAGGTGAAAGGGTGAGAGAATGGGAATACGGTTTAGGAATATGTGCGGGAGTGAAAGAGAATGAGAGGGCAAGAGAGGGAGTATGTCTGATGATAACAAGAAGTGGAAGGAGAATATAAGAGAGTATGGAACAGTGGATGCAAGGATTGTATGGTTGAGGATGAAAGTAGGTATACAAGTGTGGGTGATTGTACTAGTATATGCGTATGCGCTGACAGAGGACCGAGTGGCAAGATTGAAAAATGAAATTTGAGCAAGTGTAGAAGCATACTGTATATGGACAAGTTTGAGAGAAGCAAGAGAGTGTTTTTGACTGGAGACAGGAATGGCAAAGTTGGGAATGTACGAGTGGATGGAGTGGTTGGTCAGTGGGATGTGCCAGCTGAAGTAGATGGGAATGGTAGTGCTTTGGTGGACATCTGTGCTGGTAAGGGGTTGGCAATAGCCAGCACCTCCTTTCGGCATGAGATGATCCACAGGTTTACATGGAAAGTCAAGAGGAGGATGGACGGTGAACTTGTTGAACGAAAGGTGACGATAGATTACGTGTGTAGATGAGCGAATGAGAAGACAAGTGTTGGATGCAAGAGTGTGGAGAGGGTAGGGGAATGGAATATCGGACCATCACTTAATGATGGCCAAGGTAAGGCTGCAAAGAAAATGGGTAAGAGATGAAGGGGAAGACAGGAGGAAAGAGCTCCTGTGAGAAGAGTGGAGAAGTTGAAAGATAGTGAGAAAATGGCAAAGTATAAGAGCATAGTGGAAGAAAGATTGGGAAGGTATGAGTTAGAGCAGATGGAAGGGGTGGAATATGTAAGATATTAAACGGACGAGATAGGCGCAGCGTGTGAGGTGATTTGTGGAGTGAGGAGGAGATGTAGAGGTGTGCAAGAGACAGCATGGTGGAATGATGAGGTGAAATGAGCTGTGGAACAAAAGTAGAAGGCATATAGTGAATGGTTAGCGAGTAGAGGTAGGGGACAAGATGAGAGAGAGAAGAGAGAGGTATATGTGAGCAGGAGAAGGGAGGTGAAGAATTGGTGAAGTTGAGTAAAAAGAAAGTGGATGAAGAGTTTGGGAGGAATGTGAGTGTAAAATGGAGGGAGTGTAAGAAATTGTTTTGAAAGGAGGTAAAGAAAATAAGACAGTGTGAAAGGGAAAATAGTAGGGGAGTGAAAGATGGGAATAATAGATTGCTGGTGGAGAAGAGAGAGAAATTAAGGAGATGGAAGGAGCACTTTGAGGATTTGTTGAACGTAGAGAGTGAGAGCAGTGCCAGTATGAGTGGTTGGGGAATGGCTGGGAAAAGAAGAGATGAGAGGAGGGAGGAAGAAATCAGTAGGGCGGAAGCAGTGGAAGCAATGAAGAAGATCAAGATGGGAAAGGCCCCAGGAATTGATGGAGTGTGTGGTGAAATGCTGAAGTTTGGGAGAGATTGTTGTGGAGTGGGTATGGAAGTTGTGTAGACTGGTTTGGGAAGATGGAAGGGTTCCTAGGACTGGAAATCAGGTATAATTGTTTCTTTATACAAAGGAAAAGAGGGGAGAGAACTATGTGGTAACCATGAGGTATTGCCTTCTTAGTGTGTCTGGAAAAATATATTGTAGAATACTCATTGATAGAGTTAGGCATATAACAGAGGAGCTAGTTGAAGAAGAACATGAGGGATTTAGGAAGGGAAAAGGGTGTGTAGATCAGATATTTGTTCTAAGATGTTTAGTGGAGAAGTATCTAGAGAGGGGAAAGAAAGTGTATGCTGCCTTCATGGACTTGGAGAAAGCTTAGGACAGAATAGATAGGCAAGGTATGTGGAAGGTATTAAGAATATATGGAGTGGAGGGGAAACTGTTGAGTGCTGTGAAGAGTATGTACGAAGGAGCTAGGGCTACGGTGCGAGTGGATGGTGAGCTGAGTGAGTTCTTTGATCTAAATGTGGGACTGAAACAGGGATGCGTGATGTCTCCATGGTTGTTTAATATATACATGGATGGGGTTGTAAAGGAGGTGCAAGGTAGGGCAGTGGATTTGGGGGCGGATCTAATGAATGAGGGCGAGATGTGGAAGATTCCGGTGTTGCTGTTTGCTGATGATAAAGTATTGTTGCGTGAAGATGAATGGGAGTTGCAAGGTTTGGTGAATGACTTTGGGACAGTGTATAGGAAGAGGAATCTGAAAGTTAATGTAAGCAAGAGTAAAGTTATTGTGTTTGGGAGGAATGAAGTCACAGAATGCACACTAAGGTTGGATGGTGGGGATATGGAGAATATGAGTACATTCAAGTACTTGGGTAGTGTGATGAGTAAGGATGGAACTTTTGGGGATGAGGTGCTTGAAAGGGTACAGCAGGGAAGGAAGGTTGTTGGTCCACTGAAAGCAGCGATGAGAAACAGGGAGGTGAGTATGGAGGTTAAGAAGTCACTGCATGATAGTATTGTGATACTCTGACGTATGGAAGCGAAGCATGGACCTTGCTAGAGGGGAATAAGTCAAGAGTGAGAGGAGTGGAAATGAGTTACTTGAGAGGAGCATGTGGAGTGACATGGAAGGACAGGTTAACGAATTAAGAAGTGAAGGAACATTGTGGGGTGGATGTGGATGTGGTTGAGAAGATTAGGAGAAATACACTGAGGTGGTTTGGACCTGTGGAGAGAATGGAGAATGAAAGACTGACTAAGAGGGTGTATGTAGGTAGGTGGAGGGAGGGAGAGGGAGGGGAAGACCGAGGATGAGGTGGAGGGATGGAGTTGAGAGGTATATGAGGGAGGTGGAGTGCGTTGGGGGGAGGGCAGTCAAATGGTGGGATGGAGTTGAGAGGTATATGAGGGAGGGGGAAGTGCGCTGGGGGGAGGGCAGTCAAATGGTGGGTGACAGAGCGACTTGGAGGCGTTTTGTCTGCGGCCACCCTTTGCGGGATTAGGACGTCGGGCTATAGATAGATAGATAGTTTAATTAACTTCCTGTGATGTATTATTCATTTCTTGAACAAGAGCATTATCATTTATGAAAAGGGCAGTATAAGACGTCACCAAAACTCAGTTATCTAGGTATATATTAAAACTACAAATGGCCTTTACTCGTGGTTACAAAGCTTATGGAAAATTATATGTTTTATGTAAGATGTTTCTGAAAATTCGCCACCAGTTTTCTAAAAATCAAATAAATTCGTAAATAGATTAATCAATAAAAACCTACAAACTGAGTACCCCAATTTTGGTCATCTCGAAAATTATTAAAATTATCCCTGACCCATGCATATCGCTGGAAAGATAAAGGAACAAACATTAGCGAATTTGTTGGCTGGAACACGTACCAGGTTTTCGAGTATGGACGTCTATAGATATATTCTGGCCATTTCAAAACCTTCGAATGTACTTGTGGAATTGAAGGAATTAAATATTGTCGTTCGCTAGTAACTAGAATATAAAGGCTAAAACTTTCGGCTTCCATTTAGTATCAGCCTTTTCACTGCGATAATGTATTTTGGATTTTATCCTTGACGACTGTATTGAGATTAAGAGAGACTTTGAGAGATGGAAGGCTTAGATAATATATTCTCTCCTGCTCCCATCACCGTTTTACGACGATGACGTTCCTTTTATTTTAATTTTCCTTCCTCCAGCGAACTTTATCCTCCTTGGAAGAGACACAGCGGCCTGAAGAGGTTAAATTTTGTCTTCATTTACCCTTTCAGTACATGCACAGGTTTCTCCTGTGGTGAATATAATCGCCTGGTGATGACAAAAATAGACAGAAAATACATTAGGGAACTGAAGACGTTAACAGTTAGAGAGATCCTTCCTATCTTTGATAAAATCGATTGATGGTAGCGATAATAAAATAAATATGCCGTACTTGGGCTGAGAGGGTTAAGAGAGAAAGAAATCCCTTCCATGTGTTATTCGAACAGTTTCATTCGACTTCACGAAGACTTTTCGAACTGGAGAGGCTAGACACAGCATTCATCAGCCCCTAACTAGATAGGTGTTCAAGCAAACTGAATGAAGCAATCTCAAAGCTGTGAAGAAAAAAGAAAAAAATGGGTAGGGAGACTCAGAGAGTGCAATACCAACGTCCTGCATGTTTGGTACTGAAACATAAGAAAACCAATACTATTTTGCAAGATTAAATTGTGGTACTGACCTGGTTCCAATCGATCAACGTGCCAAATCTATGACCTAGCCTTGTGACCTTGATCTTTGATGGATTGTTCTGAAAATAGACACACCTCACCCTTGCCAGATACTCAGTCATTTCCTTAACATTGGTCCATACTAGATAAAAAAAAAAAACTGACGGAGTTGAGGTCACCCTCTGACACTGTTATTTCACTGTTAAATGCTGACAAGTAGCTTACATTGACACAGATTAACTGATTGACGAGGCAAGAATTTGACAGATTTTTAACTAGGTAAGGGACCGAACTGTATGTAAGTAAGGGACAGAGTTGTAAATAAGTATAGGATCAGATTGGGTTATTTGTCATTAAAGGACCTAATTGTTTGTAGGTAGGTAAGGAACCGAGTTGTTTGTAGGTAAGTAAGGGACTGAGCTGTATGTAAGTAAGGGACCCAGTTGTATGTAAGTAAGGGAGAGAGTTGTATGTAAGTCAGGGATCGAGTTGTAAGTCCCTTAAGTATGGGATTGAGTTGTACGTAAGTAAATAAGAGAGCGAGTTGTAAGTAAGGGATGGAGATGCATGTAAGTAAGGGACCGAGCTGCAATGTGATAGAAATGTTGAATAATTTGGGTCTGATTTTAGCCAAACTGGGTGAAAGGGTTGATGTTCAGCTTCGGGGATGACCTTTTTTTATATATATATATATATATAAATTGTATATAGGTCAAAGATGAAATTCACATGGCAATGCCAACTTAAACAGTTTTCATCATACGTCGACCAGAATTGGTATAAGGGTTGAAGGTAAGATAAGAAAGGGGGAGTTGATTTCGATTTTAAGATCGATCAGCTAAAGGTCAAGGCCGCAGGGAAAAAACAGTGATCGAATTGGATATGCGTGCGTGTGAACAATATTAATTAAAACTGCTTTGTTCTTCTTACGACCAAATTTGGTGAAAGGGTTGAGGGCAAAGCGTTGACTATTTTTTATTTTTTTAAAAGAACAATAGGTCATAGGGTCAGGTTACGTGGCAAGGCCAACTTAAAAAATAAAATAATAGTAATAATCCAATGTAAACCAAATTTTGTGGAATGGTTCAAGGTAAGTCAAGGATTAAGCAATTGGGCCACGAGAACAACCAGTCTAAGATCAAGGTCACAGTGTTGGGTCGACGTGTGTGAGTTGTCTTGTACCGGTATTTACGTCATATTTGTCACCATGTACTGCGCTTGCTGGCACTAGGTCTCAAAACCGGATTTTTCAGCTTTCACTGCTCATCAACCCTTCCATCATGTGCAGCCAAAATCGAATCAAAACTGTCAGAGCCATACTGCTCAGTACTAGGGTGGAGTGAAAATAGGGGTCAGAAATCAAATCACGGATTTATTGGATGTAATACCTACCAGAAGTTGCCAATGCCATTGCTCATTAATGATATAAAATTTTATTGACGTAGGACTAAATTTTCTGTCCCCTACCATCTATTTTTTAACAACCTGTGACACAAATGACACAAATCCTTGGCACTCATTGAATTATACAGTACAATATACAATTACTCATTATAATATGCAATGTGCAAATGTACATGACGCAATACAGTATGTGCAGCTTAAGCCAGCAAGCACAACATTTATAACAAATCTAAAAAGTTACTGTATGGTGCGATATTCACTCTTAGTGTTAAATGTTGGCATGATAGCTCGAGCATGCATTTTTGCTCGAATACAGCCATCCCTTGTTTCTTGTCCAACAACAGCTATTGATGCCTCTGTGACTGCCTTTACACACCTTTCCGTTGTTTGTGTATGACATGGAAAACGTGGAATTTCAGAGGCAAGAGTTGTTTCGTTACGAACCACACTTTCCAGGTCAGCATCGGAGATTGATTTTGTGACTGGAGGTTCAGTCAGGACACACTTCCAACAGTCAATCAAATCAATGTACTCCTCGGCACTGAGATTGAGAGATGGTGCTTGAAAACTTCTGATACCACTTTGACGTGTCTTAGAGGCTCGAGCTCGCATGATTCGTCGAACGCCCAGCTCCCTGATGTGTTGTCGCTCGTCGGTTACCATGGTCAGCAAAATGTTCTCAGGGTGGCCAAAGTAGCGATTTCGATGAATCACTGGATCAATTTACAGCTTTCAGATCTTGCGACAGGTAGCGTGACCTCATAATATGCATCCACAGGTGCTTAAAACCATCCTTGCATGAAGGTTTGGACTTGATCGTGAATCAGACTGGAGCGTAAACCTTCAGAATGAATTCAGCAATTGTTTGAGATTATCGCAGGGCCTATCTGTTGCAACATACAAACGCAGAACTCGACTTGCCAGTGTGACCCAGCGGGACAAGGAGTTTTCCTGGCTGACTATGTGACAAAGAGACATAGCAATTGCCACTGATTACTGCGTGGCAAATATCCAGTACATACTGCTGATCCGAACTCAAATCTTCATAGTTGACATTGGGAAATTCACATGTTATTGGCTCCAGTGCAACAACTGACATTTCCTCACAATTTGCTAGTAAAGAACAAACTGGCCTTGAGAAACTTCTTAGTCTGTCGTGCAACCATCCAGATGTTCGAACAAATGATGTAGAGGAAGTTCATTTGCATGGAACAGGCAAACAAACCACTGCAGAGGAGGTATAACATGTTCTTCAAGAGAACGTCTATGCTATTTTCACCAAGAAAATGGATGGCTAGCATTATGCTTGCAGAACTGCCACTTTCAATTTTAATGTGACCGAGATAGTTGGAGCCAGGCTCCTGTACTTGTGATATATGTTACTCTACAGTCACCTTCCGGTGAGCTGCGCCATCAACTGTTTCAAGAGTCAGTGTTTTATCCTTTCTGCCATCAAAATATAGGTCTTGTATTTCAGCAGTAAGACCTGCCGCTTCAGCACGGATGGTTTCATGATACTTATGCCGTTCTCTTCTGACTGCTTCTGTCGATGACATCACTGCAGTCCTCAGGTGTTACAATGCTATTGTCTTCCAAGACTGCAGATGCAATCTCTGCCACTGCTATATCTGAAACTGCATGTCGCTCCGAAGCCCTCGCAGTATTTAGCCAACGGCTCTGCTGTGATGCTGCTTGAGAAGTACATGCAGCAATAGAAGGGTGTAATGCCTGCCAAGTACATGCAACAGTAGCAGATAATATATCATTGTCACTGTCTGTGCTTTCACCAGGTTCATCTTCTGCAGAACTGCTAAAGCTGCTTTTATATTTCTTCGATGTCGATGAACTAGCACAAGCTTCAAGGTGATACTGGGCTAGTCTGTCTTGTTCCTTCGACTTTCTTCTCAGACGCTCCTGTAACCTCTTTGTAGCTATGCTGTCATGTGACCATATCATCGTCTTGCGTGTGGTTCGTTGATCTGGAAGAAAAGACAGTGCAGAAATTGGAACCATGCCAGACTTCGCACACGAACATGATGAATGGTTAGCACATTTACATGCTGCAATGTCGAAAATCTTCCTGGCTTGCTCCTACAATTCGGTGACTTTCCGTTCATACTGTTTATATCTTTTCGACACTGGGTATCTCACAAGTTTGAGATATTTGAGATATCGTATCAGCTGTATAATGCAGGTTGATGTCACAGTAGGTATTGATGCTCGAGTCAAAATTTATTTTTGACAGTCAGGACATCAGACACTTCTGCAACAGTTGGTTCTTTTTTTTTTTCGTAGTTACTCTTCAAATTTAGTCTGACCCACTGATAGTCCACAGGTATGTCTTCAATGGTTGGCAACCTATGCAAGTTCATTCTATGAGCATTATCGAAACTTTGACATGCCAGAGGTTTTCTCAGATGACGCTCAGCCATCTTGTCACCATGCTTCAACACTGAAACTGCATAAGAAATGCAACAGAACACAGTAGGCTTTACAAACGAGAAATATAATATGCATTATATAATATATACCCTCAGGTACTCATAAAACACTTCAGAAGCATGTATCTGAAACCATTTTTGCCTTCTCCTCTAATGTATTTGATATGACTGAACATGTCCCGGCATATAAAATTATCAGTTTTGGTAGAAAGCAGAAAATGTTGGTTTTAGAATGCCAAATTTTACATGCAAGATATATGGGACAAATGACAACTTTTAGGGGTTATTACCTGTCATAATTCAAATTTTCATTTTTTCACTTCACTCTACTCCTCTCTCTCTCTCTCTCTCTCTCTCTCACACACACACACACACACACACACACACACACACACTATCAGTCCACTCCTGCTCTACCAGCCCCTTGTGTCCATGCATCCTCAGACTGAAAGGGTCAAAAGTTGCAGGTGTATCCTAAATTAAGTAAAACCGTGTGAGAGAAGCAAGGATGACATATAATTGGGCCGTTTGGGTTAAGGTCAGTAAGGTTAAACTAGTGATGGTCTGAGGAGGTTTGTGAGATGGACCGTAAAACTTTGGTCATCCATTTCTAGTGTGGGAGTTCCTTCATAGGGTAACATAGATGGACCGATATAGACAGATAGATAGATGAATAGAGGTAGAGAAAATTAATACATCTAGATATATAGATTCATACATATAGATAGATAGACAAACTGATATGGACAGAGAGAGAGAGAACGAGAGAGAGAGAGGGGGGGGAGCAATTTAACCATACAGACACAGATTAGAAAAAAGAAGACAAAATAGATAGCCAAAGACCGGACCATTAGACAGGAAGATAGCTGGAAAGACAGGAAGATTAGACAGGCAGACAGACATGTAGGAGTAACAGACAGGAAAACAACCCGACAGATATAAAAAGACGAACACACAGACAGACAAATATACAGTGAAGACAGGTTGGTAAACATCGTGAACCAGCTCTTTTGTCAACCGAGTGAACTGCATCGCACCATGAAACCAACAAAGAATGGTTAAAGGAATGGTCGTCGCGAATAGAGGAAGGGGTGGGATGTGCTGGAAATTTTGCAAACGGTTGGATTTGAACTTGAAAGTATGCGCTGTAAAAATGGGTATTACAGGATTTGTGTTTCGAGTGCAGCACCTGACTCAGAACATGGTCCGGGTATGAAAGGGTTAGACGGGGTAAGCCAGTGGGCGTGGACGACAAAGAAATGGGTGGGATGAGGTGGAGCTGTGTTGAGATTATACATTGTGAAAGTGGATACCGTGGATATAATGGTATGAGTGCAGCAAAGGTTTATGTCAAAGTGTTCTCGAAACGCAACACCAAGATAAGGCTGCGTTGCCCTCATAAACCTGTCTTCTTGCGACGGTGATAAACAAATAAATGAAAAAATTGTAGGCAGACAGACAGGACTGGCAGAGAGGAAGATTAAGCAGATAAACAGATAGACATATTGAATAGATAGACCTGCAGAAAAAAGACAGAAGGACCACTAAACTTAAACAGATAAACAGACAAACAGATAGCAGGAATTCTAGAATGGAAAGTAGCTAGACAGAGACAGACAGACAGACAGAACAGCTAGACAGAAAAAAAAAAAAAAATCAGTAAAGGCCTCCACTCATACTCGCATTCTCTACCACTGCAACACGAAAGGCCATCAAAGTCAAGAGCCCAACATCTTCATTAGGCGTTTGTTTTTTCTCTTTGTGTGTTACTCTCAAACAATTTAATCCAGAGACAGCTGTCGAACTAAAGGGGTAGATACAGTCTTCATTAATTGCCATGTGCAAGAGATCTTTCCTACGTTGAACATGAACTTTAAGGAGTAGCAAGTTTTAACTGGAAAAAAAAATTGTCCTCAAGCTAAAGGAATTAACTGGTTTATATATATATATATATATATATATATATATATATATATATATATATATATAACCAGTTAATTCCTTTAGCTTGAGGACAATTTTATATATATATATATATATATATATATATATATATATATATATATATATATATATATATATATATAAAACTAGGTTACACGATCCTTTCAGAAGATATATGCTGGCTTGCCTCAGTTCTGAAACAATCACCGTTAAACCCCAGCACAATGAGAGGCCTCTCCAAAGCTGAATATATTTCTCGGGTGACTGCATGTGTGTGATACGAAAGACGTCATTGTAGTGAGAGACTGAATGGAGATCAGTGTACCTGATCTCTCTAAACAGATAAATCTCTCTAAGCTGAATAAAACAGTCAGACGGTTGTAAGCATAAAGCATAAAAGACATCATCGTAGTCAAAGGGCTAATTACCTTAAGAAAACTAGCAAACACGGACCTTAACTCATCCACCGAGCTTTTCCACATCATAACAAAACTGTCTTGGCCTTACCCTGTGACCTTAGCCTTTCACCTTTCCCTTTTTTAACCTTTGACTGAATGTTCTCAAAACCAAATCAGTTAATTCTTGCCTTACCCTAAACAATTCCACAAAGTTTGGTCAAAATCTGATAAAGAATATTTAATTTCACCTTGTCACCTGACTTTGATGTTTGACCTATTGTTCCCAAAACCAGCTGGACAGCTTCTTTGGTGATCCTCAACATTCCCACCAAACTTGGTTCAAATTTATTGACATACAGACACACAGGTGAAATTTTGCCTTGCCCTGTGACTTTGACCGATTATCCTAAAAACTGAATCCCTTCGTTCTTGCCTTACCACCAGTCCTTCCAGGTGCTTGGCTTAGATTGGACAAACACTGCTTAAACTTGACTTCGATGGCTCATACTCTGACCTAGCCCTATGACCTTGACCTCTGGCCTTTTATTTAAAAAATGTCAATCCCTTGGTTGTTTCCTAACAATTCCACTAATCTATCTCTCTATCTATTGCCAGACGCCATAATCCCGTTAAGGGGTGGCCATTTGACTTTGAGTTATTTGTTTTACGGGGAGGGACACTAACCTTCCACCAGCCCACTTGTTGACACGTAGGAGGCACGTATGGTTTGGTTATATGGGTACCACCCAGCGTTGTAAATGGTTTCTTGGCTTACAGGAAACCATTTGGCTTGTCACTCAATGTAAAGCTACCTGTAAAGGAAAGAAAAGCAATAAGAAGTGACAGGAAAGATGGGAGAAACAGGAAGAGAGGAGGACAGACACAGAAAAAGAATGATAAAAGCTAAGGAAGAAGTAGGCAGCACTACATCTCGGACAAAATTTGACTGAGTAATTTGGTTTACACCCACCCATCCACACCCACCAACCCACACCCACCTACACACACACACACACACACACACACACACACACACACGGATGGGAAGGCAAGCAACCGTCCTGATAAAAAGATACCGCCCTCTCCTGCTTCTTGAGCGTGGGCGAGTAATAAAATAAAATAAAAGAGAGGGCTTAACAGTGAGGCTGGAAGGACGGGAAATGGGAGTAACCACAAATACATATTCCAGTGACAGGATTCGTACGGTGGTCCTGTTGTTATATACTGATGATCATTGACATATTTGTAGCTAAGAATTAGGTCAAATTAGAATAGAGTTACAACGTATTGAAACCTCAAAGTAAAATATAAACAAATTTCTTTCATGACTATAGGCAATTCATTATTTATATACCAAAATAAATAATACAGTTTATATTAACGTGATTTCTCTTGTTTCAGGTAATTATCTGTGCAGTATTTGGTGGTCTACGTATGTAAGTACCAGTTTATCAAGTTCATGATTACAGTATTGTCTCATTGGTTTTTGCATCAAGTTTCATACATCTCTCCTGATATTTGAAAAAAAGTTTTTCCACTTATCAATCCTAACAACCAAGATGATAATTGTAATATTCGACAACTCGCCCTAGATCGTCGCACGAGATTCAGCCTGTGTGTGTGTGTGTGTGTGTGTGTGTGTGTGTGTGTGTGTGTGTGTGTGTGTGTGTGTGTGTGTGTGTGTGTGTGTGTGTGTGTGTGTGTGTGTGTGTGTGTGTGTGTGTGTGTGTGTGTGCGTGCGTGCGTGTGTGTGCGCGCGCGCGCTCTATCTCCTCTTAGGCTATTTGATGAATTTGAATGAAACTTTCCAAGTGAGTTCGTCTGGTTGCTCAGAAGGTTTTCACTATATACATTCTTCCAACCATAATTTTTAGGAGGTGGACCCCGTCACAAAACTGAAAATTCTTCGAAACTGTGAAAATAAAGACGATATGGCTTTGATATCTTAGCAGTTTTGTACAATGGAGTCTCATCCGTATTGCGATATTTGGGATGTAAAAATAAAAACGATCAGATATAGAGGAAAGTGAGCACATGGATTATAGCTAAATCGGCATACATATCGCAGGATTTAGGTAGCTGTTTCCATGTTTTCCCCTCTGAATTGCACATGCAACTTCATAAAATTCAGCTTTCTTTACCATACGGATAGTCTTTTCAACAAAATTTGCATTAAGCCTTTCATGACTTGGGTGTGTAAAATTCAGGGGTGTCAAAGAATATGTGGCTATTGGCATCTCAGGCTTTTCTCGTCAGGGATTTTACTCAACAGTTTTGTTCATAAGAGTGAAATCTGTGGCTAAGAAAGGGTTATAATCAAAAGAACATGAACTACATTCCTGTTATGTGCATAACTGTGAATGCATTGTTTTCATATCGCGTTTGTGTAGATTAATCGCATTTTAATCATTAGACGGAGGTGCAAAATGCAAATGTTTTCTACTTACAAAAGGATTGAAATAAAGCTCCTTCTGTGTCATCATCCTCTCCTTCTCTAATATGATGCATTTAATATTACACACGCAGATATCTTTGCCAGTAAATTTGCCAGAATTCTACAATAGAGGAATTTAGCTAGAACATCCCAGTACTAGACTTGACTCTTCCAAAACTGTTCGACTTATAATACAGACAAGATACATAAAATCCATCCTAGACAATTTACCTACCAACAAAGCTCCAGGCCCAGATGGAATTCCGCCAATTGTTTTGAAAAAGTGTTCCCCAGAACTTGCCTCTGTGCTTGGCAAAATATTCAGACTATGCATACGTACTTCTTCATTCCCTAATTCGTGGAAAGAAGCCAATATCCACCCAATTCCAAAGATAGGAAGTTCCTGTGACCCCTCTGATTACAAACCAATAGCTGTCACATCTTCTCTTGGTAAGGTATTTGAAACTTTAACTAATAAGCACATAGCTAACCATCTTGAATCCAACAACTTAATTAGTGATAGACAATATGGTATTCGCCACGAAAGATCCACCATTGACATACTCAATCTCTTAACTCATACAATCCATCAATCAATCGACCTACATGGAAAAACTCATGCAGTAGCCCTTGATATTTCTAAAGCTCTCGACAGAGTATGGCACCGTTCCCTGTTGTCCAAACTCCCTTGCTATGGACTAAAGTCTTTTGTTCCTTTGATTTCCGCATATCTCAGCGACACAAAAACGAGAGTAAAAGTAGATGATGTATATTCCAATTTCCACTCAATTAACGCCGGCGTGCCACAGGAATCAGTTCTGGCACCAACTCTGTTCCTGGTTCATATTAATGATCTCATATCTGTCACCCACAATCTCATCCATTCATATGCAGATGACTCAATACTTCATAGTTCATTCACACTCAGACACCCATTTACAGAGTCTGATATCTCCAACTCTCAACTCAGTACATCCATCTCCATAAATCAAGATCTATCTACGATCAGTGAATGGGGACAAAACAACCTTGTCTCATTTAATGCTAGTAAAACTAAATATATACATTTTACTATTAGACAGGTATTGCCAGATTCGCATATTACCTTCAGTGCCACAAATATTCCCATCTCCAAAAATATTGAAATTCTCGGTGTCTCACCTAACAGTGCCCTCAGCTGGACCTCTCATATCAGATCACTTGCTAAAACCACCTCAGAGAAACTTGGATTACTGTACAGAGTCCGTAACTTCTTCACTGAGGAGCAGTTAGCCATAATTTATAAGAGTCATTTGCACTCTCAGCTTGAATATTGTTTACCCTTGTAGAATGGATGTGGAGCGCTTGCACTAAAACAACTAGACAAAATTCAGAACAAAGCTGTTAGAATTACTAATAACCCTGCTATTATTAATAAACTACCTCCCCTACAAGTAAGAAGGAATATTGCCTCCCTTGCATTGTTTTACAGATATTGTTATAGCAATTGCTTAAACGAAGTTGCGTCCATTGTGCCACCTCTCCATGCCTTCACTCGTGCTACAGGGGCATCTGGTAGCGCTCATGACAACAGCTGTTCAAGTCTAACTGCTACAGATAATTTATGAACAGAGGACACCAGTAATCTGGTGTATGGATTAGTTTTTTTTATTCATTTGTTTTTCCTTCCTGTGTTCTGTTATAATATATATATATATATATATATATATATATATATATATATATATATATATATATATGCGCTCGCAGAGCATGAAAGGATGTTATGTTTTGACGTGTGTGTGTGTGTGTGTGTGTGTGTGTGTGTGTAGGCAGAATGACTCAAATCAGTTTTCATTCGATTTTAACCAAACTTGGTGTAAGGTTAGATGGGCAGCCAGTGAGTAACCTATTGTTTTAGAGAACGATTGGTCATAGATCAGGGTCACAGGACTAGATGAAACGCTGGTCTACTTCAGCCAGACCTGGGGGATGGGTGGAAGGTAGTGGACGAAAGAAGTGATTGCATTTCGTGTGTTTGTTAAAGGGTAAGATCACACGGAAAGGGCAAACCGCAAACAGTGTGTGTGCTTGTTACCAATATAACTCAAGCATATTTGATCTGATTATAAACACACTGGCTGGAAGGGTTGAAGGATTGCCAAGGAGTAAATTTATTGTTTCTGAGAACAGTAAGTCGTTGTTTCTTGGTAAGACAAACGTTAACCTACGAGAATCAGCTTAGATTTTTTATATATATAAATCGAGAGAAATGTTTAAGGTAGGCTTAGAATAAAGTGATTAAATTTTGACAACATTCAGTTAAAGGTGAAGATCATAGGACAAGATCTTATTTCGACCCATGTGTGTGTGCTTGGTACATAGTAACTCAATCTGTAACTTATATTGGTGGAAATGTTGAGGATCAGTCAAGAGGTAAGACTTTTTTTTCTTTTTTTTTTAGAATAATAGGTCAATTTACTTTTTATCCGACTAAGACCAAGCTTTGGGGGCTGGATAAGAGTAAGGTAGAAATGAAGTGAATCGGTTTTGAGAACAATATGTAGTCAAAGGTCAAGGTCGTAGGGCAAATAAAATGTTGACGGATGTGTGTGATATTTAATGAAATAAGTCAAAAGGTTTAGGTACTATTTTAACCAATCTTTGCAACCGTTGTTCTTTTTGTTCAACCCCAGTCAAGCCTGGCCCAGCTGATCCATCGACCGCAGGTAAGCAACTGACCCTATGGGATCGTCCCAAAGGTTCCCTACAACTTTAATACTGTGTCTTTGTCTTAGCGTGGCATGTATTGTGCAGCGATCCATAAGGAGGGTCAGTTTGTGTGGACCTACTCTACAAGTGGGACACGTATCATCTGTAATTCCACCCAACCCAAATCTATATTGGTAACTAAGGAGAGCTGAGTAATGTCCTGATCTAAAACTAGTTGGGTAAATTCAATCACCTCTGCTTACCCTATTAACTCCCAGAGTTCGTGTGCGAGCGATTTTGCTGGAAGGGAACCTAACGTACCGTCCTCCGCCTATCGGCTCATAATTGCGAAGCTCATAGGCCCCTGCCCCGGGGTCCCCTTCTTTATTAAACTTTGAAAATGCCCAGTTCCGTCCTATATTGAGGACAGTGGTCATAAATGGGTTAAGGATACCAATGATGGGTGGATCTCTGAAGGGAGAGCTTGAAATATAGTGATCTGATCGAAGTGTCGTATTGCCCTGCGCATGAAATAAGTATGTAGGTATTTCTCTTTTGCTAGTGATGGAGTGTCTGGAGGCGGAACGTTGGTCAAAAGAGTCTGGTATTGATTGTATGGTGAATTTTTTATGTGCCCAGTTGTACTATGTGACTATCGTATAATGGCACGGATGTTGAGTGTTGGTACAGGCTCCGATGTAAAACAACTGTACGGCTTTCATGTCAAGATATTCCCTAACGGTGAGGACTTTGGTTTCAAAGTGTGAGTTGTGGGAGTGGTGTAGCCAACTATGATGCACTGAGCGTTGTTCTGTATGGTCTACAAGGCGCTGTATTAGATATTAAATACGACGGCGGCCCAATCCAGCAGACATAAGACATCACTGATCTGATATACTGTTTGCAGGTAGGGAAAATAGCCTGCTTTTGTTGTTGTTGTTGTTGTCCAGATATTCTCCCAGCAATTACCTTGAATGCCTTGAGTCTGAGGTATAACGCTTCGTGTTTTCTTGTATGTGGTCCTTGAGGTTAAGTCCAGTGCTGTATGTCACACTTAATGGACGGGATGCATGGCACTGGTGCACTGTTGAGTGTGATGTTAGGGTAGCGGGTACTGACTTGGATTAAACTTGGTGGAAGGATTTAGAGTCAGGTAAGAACGAAGATTTTCTGCTGTAAGAACAGTTCGCCAATGGTCAGACTCACATGGTACAGTACGGTCCAATTTCACCCAGTGTGTCTGTGTATGAACAAAATAACTGAAAGGGTTTTGATATTTGAGTTAAACTCGGTGGGTGAGTTGAGATTCATCCAAGAAGTTGACCTAGCGTTCTTAAAAATATCAGGTCAGGGCTCAGCTCTTGGTTACATGACAAGATTCACTTAAGCAGCTTAACCCAATGTTGAATAAACTTTGTCGAAGGGTACAGTTAAGAACAGTGACAAAGATATTCGATTTTGAGAATAAGCAAGACATTCGATTTTGAGAATAACCTATCAAAGGGAGAGGTCACAGAAAATGCTAAATGTCATGGCCACAGGGCAAAACCAATACAAATAGTTTTGATCTAATTCTATCTATCTATCTATTGCCAGACGCCTCAATCCCGTTTGGGGTGGCCACAAACAAATCGCCTCCAAGTCGCCCTGTCCCCCGCCATTTCACTGCCCTGCTCCCAACTCACACCCCCCTCTCTCATATACCTCTCCACCCCATCCCTCCATCTCATCCTCGGCCTCCCCCTCCCTCTTCCCCCCTCCACCTCACTCACATACACTCTCTTCGTCAGTCTCTCACCCTCCATCCTCTCCACATGGCCAAACCACCTCAGTGTGTTCCTCATAACGCTTCCTATCACATCCACATCCACACCACAACGCTCCTTTATATCCTCATTCGTCAGCCTGTCTCTCCACGTGACTCCACAGGCTCCTCTTAAATAACTCATTTCCACTGCTCTCACTCTTGACTTGTGTCCTTCCAACAATGTCCAAGCTTCACTTCCGTACGTTAGAGTTGGTATCACAATACTGTCATGTAGTAACTTTTTCACTTCCATGCTCACTTCCCTGTTTCTTATCACTGCTTTCAAGGAACCAGCAACCTTTCTTCCCTGCTGTACCCTTTCAAGCACTTCACCCTCCAAACCTCCATCCTTACTCATCACACTACCCAAATACTTAAACGTACTCACATTTTCCAATTCCTCACCATCTAACCTCGCTGTACATTCACTAACTTCACCTCTCTCAAAGACCATCACTTTACTCTTCCCTACATTCACCTTTAGGTTCCGTTTCTTACACACTCTCTCAAACTCATCCACCAAGCCTTGCAGCTCCCCTTCGTCTTCACTCAACAACACAGTATCATCTGCAAACAACAGTACAGGAGTTTCCAAACACTATCCTCTCTCACCAGGGCCACTCCAACATCCACTACCCTACCTTGTACCTCTTTTATTACCCCATCCATGTACAGATTGAACAACCATGGAGACATGACACATCCCTGTTTCAAACCAACTTTCAAAGAGAAAAATTCACTTAGTTCACCATCCACACGCACTGCAGCCTTCGCACCATCGTACATACTCTTCACAGCATTCAACAACTTCCCATCTACTCCATATATTCTTAACACTTTCCACAATCCTTGTCTATCCACCCTGTCATATGCTTTCTCCAAATCCATGAAAGCCGCATACAACTTCTTTCCCTTCTCTAGAAACTTTTCCACTAAAGATCTAAGAATGAATATCTGATCTACACAACCTCTTCCCTTCCTAAAGCCTCCCTGTTCTTCTCCAACTAATTTCTCTGTTCTTTCTCTAACTCTGTCTATAAGTATCCTACCATACACTTTTCCTATTATACTAAGAAGACAAATGCCCCTATGATTACCACACACTTCTTTTTCCCCTTTTCCTTTGTACAAGGGAATAATTATACCTGACTTCCAATCCTCCGGGACTCTACCTTCCTCCCAGGCCAATCTGCACATCTTCCACATCCATTCTACTACTATCTCTCCCCCATGCTTCAGCATTTCACCACATTAATGCAAGGATTAAGAGTTAGGCAAAAATTTAAGAATTTAGATTTTCAGAGCAATCTGTCGAAAGTCAAAATCACGAGGCAGTCAGATAATCGGCCCTTAGATCAGTTGGTGGGCGAGGGTGTTGCATTCTCTGAATGCTCCTTCATGTACTTTGTTCGTTCAACCTTCGCGCCATTTTATGCAGCTTACGAAAGACTCTAGTAGTAAAGAAGTTAATTAAGTTCAATAGACTGAAGAGAAACATCTGGAGTTGGCAAAGAAATAAAAAAAACTAGCCATCGATGTGAAGTGGTTAGGTTAATATTGCCTGATATACGGGGGGTCGGAGACTGTGGCATTGCTGATGCCTGTTCTCACGCGGCGGTGACGGTGGTTGTATAGCTTTACACAGGGGGTTTCTGTACAGTATACCAATGCTCGCGAAACGAGAGCGGATGGTATGTTTTGCAACACGTGTGTGTGTGTGTGTGTGTGTGTGTGTGTGTGTGTGTGTGTGTGTGTGTGTGTGTGTGTTGTTGTTGTTGTTGTTGATGATGTTTGTTGTTTGCAATATTAATAATGATAATAATAATAATAATAATAATAATAATGATAATAATAATAATAATAATATTATTATTATTATTATTATTGTTGTTGTTGTTGTTATTATTATTATTATTCGGTTCATGTATTCATCACTGCCAGTGGCTAATAATACACTGGACCTTAACCCAATATTTTAACCCAAGCGAGTCTACAGGCTGATCCTGGCTGATCCTGAGCAGCGCCGACACATAGCCAAGCCTCACTTAGGCTGGAGTGAGTCACAAGGTTTGGTCGAATGGGCGTTTATCCTGCATGGAAACACCACCTCTCGGCAGACTCGACGAAAACTCGGCTAGAATTGCCGAGATTTTGGAGACAGTATTCAGCTCGTCTCATGTTGCCAGTTCTCGGCGTCACGGGTTTTCATGGTGTCCACTGGTGCTGCACTCGTGTTTTTTTTAGACTGTGGAGAAGTTATTCACGTTCTGTATACTGAAAATTTCATTGTGTTCAGTAGCGTTGAGTGGCAGGGGTAGTAGACGCCGTCTTAAACTTAAATGGTAGTATATTGAAGAGAGTTCTGAAGACTTTAATCTGGCATTAATAAAATCCAGTATGTTGCCTTGGAATTAAATGTTGATGTAATCTATAGTTCAGAATACATATATTCACACAATCAAGTAATTATCCAAGGACAGGCATACTGAAGTCAAAACAGAACATTACAGGAAAACAAAGGTTGGATGGAGGGTTTGGTGGAGGGGAAAGGTCTTGTTAATAATCGCTTCCTTTATTTCTTCTTCTTTTTTTTCTGTAGGTCTGATAATAGACTGCAAAATGCTCATCCAGTTCAGTGTAGTTTTTGTGTATACATGTAGCTGAGGATTCAGGGTTGTTATTATGCAAGTGGAACACGGTATAATACTCTTCTGAACTCCGTGTGACCAACACCGATTGCAAATTCCCTAAAAATCAGAGTGACAATTTACCGCTGGTGATCGCTCCTGTAGACACAAGGGGACAGCGCTGCCAAATCTTTACTCCGCTGAGCTTCAAACCCTTGCGGGTCTCCACCACAGCGCACTTTGAGCTACGCTTGGCAGTGGAGAGCTCACTTCACCCACACATGCATTGCGGCCTGAGCGGGCTCGAACTCGGGTCATTAGGATTGAAAGTCGTATTCTCTATAGACCATACGACCATGTGTGTGTGTGTGTGTGTGTGTGTGTGTACACATGCGAACACGCATGACAAAGACATACATGCTAAAATAAAATGCATAATAAGCACACTTTCTCTCTCTCTCTCTCTCTCTCTGATGACCGAGTATTAAAGTGCTGTTCCATAATTTCCCTTGTGACATATCATACATCATGCCTTAGCCCAACCTTGTTACCTTGAATCCCCCAAAACACACACACACACACACACACACACACACATTGTAGCATCGGTCGAACAAGTTGCGAGCAACGGAACCTTTCCTGCAGTGAAACAACATATATGGCAGCTTGAGCTACCATAAGCACATTGTGTATGACGCTCATTAATCTGACATTGAATCGGTGCTTATGTTCTCAAATTTACTAAACATACTAAAATTTTCGTTAGTACATCATTACTGATACACTATGTCAAGTCCAGTTACAGATCTCAGCTTACAGATGAGCATTTAGAAAACAGTCTAAGAGTAACGAAATCAAGTATTCCACAAAGTTTTGACCGGCTTGTCAAAGGCATCGGAACCCAAGTTTCTTATTTTAAAATGAGAAAAAAAGTAATGCTGCTGGGTGTGCAATGCATCATTTGGCCGGTCCTATATATGAGAGAGGAGGGGAGTGAGTTGGGGGGAGGGCAGTCAAATGGTGGGTGACACAGCGACTTGAGGCGTTTTCTCTGCAGCCACCCTTTGCGGGATTAGGGCGTCTGGCTATTGATAGACAGATAGATAGTTTTCTCTCATGAATTCCTGTATTCCTTCTCGTTTAACCCTTTTGCGTGCGGATAAGTTAATAAGTTTTCTGGGACATGACGCGCCGGCTTTTCTCCCCCCGCCCACCACGCGCTCCAAAAATGTGTATTCTCGGCTTATTTTCACCACCCAAACATAGGCTATTTATTTTGCCACAGAGCCCACATATTCCTATTCGTCAGTGTTTCTTCTACATGATAAGCAAAAAAAAAAAAAAAAAAAAAACTATACATATGTTTGGGCCATGTGAATAAACATTCAGGAGCATACATCTCACTTCCCAACATCTTAAGTCGAATGTTTACTAATCAATCTCTATAAGTTATACTACCATTGGAAAGAGAATTTTCTTAGCTTTCGAATGCCTGAAATCCCAGGTTGATACGAGGTATGGTGTTCGAGAAAAAAGTGAAAAAGTAAAACCCATTTCCAATAGACAACAGATTTTTTTTTATTCGGGAAGCTCTAGCGAAAAATTTTCCTCGCCATTGATCGTAGTCACTGTCTATCATTTTCATTGACAAATTAGCCAGTTGACGTTCCACAGCAGTCACTTAGCCCCTTACCCCTTTCCACACGAGGTTTAATAGGGGGTAGAGGTCACAGGGCCCTTTGCATAGGGCTAAAAAACGGCGGAATTGGACAAACGCGAATCCGACGTGGTTTCACCTTGAAAGACGACAGTAAACTGAATACAGTGTGGTGGCCTAGCCGCTCAGGGGGAGTGCAATGCTGCCAATGTCAGCGTGGCGACAGCTGCTATTATATACGCTATGAAATGATTGGCAGGAAATCTAGACAATACATAATAAATTAGGTAGTTCCAGGTGAATATAAATATCACTTATGCTTCTCCCATCCTTTCTTATGTATATTTTTATTACGAGAATAGATTATAAGGCATATTTCAAGGGGAAATAAACAGCAAAAATTAGCAAACGAATGCACATGAGGTGTTGTCAGGTGATAAATAGCCAATTTCAGGTGTATGGCACTATCACTTACCATATTTCTTTTTTCTATATATTATTTGATATAAGAATAGGAAATGAGTTATTTAAGAGGAACCCGTGGAGTCACATGGAGAGACAGGCTGACAAATGAGAATATAAAGGAGCATTGTGGTGTGGATGTGGATGTGATAAGAAGTGTTAGGAGGAATACCCCTGGGGGTAGGGGGGTCTGTCAAGAATACTCCCCCAGTATCCCTGCTTGTCGTAAAAGGCGACTAAAAGGGTTGGCGGAGGGTTAGTGCCCCTCCCCGGAAAACAACTAACTAAAAAAACAAACAATAAGCCTCGGACAAGGACTGACCAAACGTTGACAACCAAGGACCGGACAAAGGACATTGACGTGGAATGTAAGAGGAGCAAATGATGAGGTGAAAGAGAGAGAGATTGTCCAGGTGCTTGAGGATGCGAAAGTGGATGTATGTGGAATAACTGAAACAAAATGGAGAGGAGAAAGTGTGAGAGAATGGGAGTACGGATGGGGTATATGTGCAGGAGTAGGTGGGAATGAGAGGGCAAAGGAAGGAGTGTGTATAGTTGTGAGTAAAAGATGGAAGAGGAGCATAAGACAGTATGGATCAGTTGGATCAAGGATTGTGTGGGTAAAGTTGAAAGTTGGAATACAAATGTGGGCGATTGTGTGTGTGTATGCGCCAACGCAAGATCGTGCTAGAAGAGTGAGAGAAGAGTTCTGGACAAATGTAGAAGTATGCATGGAAAAGTTTGGAAGGAATGATAGAGTGTTTTTGATTGGTGATATGAATGGTAAAGTTGGGAATGTGAAGGTGGATGGAATAGTTGGTGAGTGGGGTGTGCCTGCTGAGATAGATGAGAATGGGAGTACGTTAGTGGACATTTGTGCTGGGAGGGTTGGTGATAGCCAATACCCTCTTCAGGCATAAAATGATCCACAGGTATACATGGCGAGTGATGAGAAGGGTGGGTGGTGAATTGAGTGAAAGGAAGGCAATGATTGATTATGTGTGTGTGGATGAAAGGATGCGAAGATGTATATTGGATGCAAGAGTTTATAGAGGTTGGGGGAGTGGACTTTCTGACCACTATTTGGTGGTGGCCAGAGTTAAAGTTCAAGTAAGATGGAGGAATAGAAGAAGGGAAAGACGAGAGGAAGGAGTAGTTGCAAGGAGAGTGGAAAGGTTACAAGAGGATGAGAAAAAGGCAGAGTATAAGAGAGAAGTGGAGGAACGATTGGGCAAATATGAGTTGGAGCAGATGGGGGACGTGGAAGATGTGTGTAGAATATTTACAGAAGAAATATGTGCAGCATGTGATGTGGTGTGTGGAAGGAAGAGAAGACGGAGGGGGGTGCAAGGAACAGCGTGGTGGACTGAAGAGGTGAAACGGGCTGTGGCACAAAAGAAGAAAGCATACAATGAATGGATGAGAAATAGGGACGTGGAAGAAGTTGAGAGGTGGAAGAGAGAGTTATATGTAGAAAGGAAGAGAGAGGTGAAAAGATTAGTAAGAGAGAGTAAGAAGAGAGTGGATGAGGAATTTGGAAGGAATTTGAGTGTAAAGTGGAGGGACTGTAAGAAAATGTTCTGGAAAGAGGTGAAAAGAGTAAGACAGGGTGGAAGTGAAGTTAGCAGGGGAGTGAAAGATAAAAATGGTAGATTACTAGTGGAGAAGGGAGAAAAAGTGAGCAGATGGAGAGAACACTTTAAGGAATTGTTGAACGTGGAGGATGGAAGTAATGCAAGTATATGTGGCTGGGGAATGTCTGGGAGAAGGAATGAGGTGAGAAGACAGGAAGAAATCAGTAGAAGTTGTGGAAGCAATGAAGAAAGTTAAATCAGGGAAAGCCCCAGGAATTGATGGAGTGTGTGGTGAAATGTTGAAGCATGGGGGAGAGATAGTAGTAGAATGGATGTGGAAGATGTGCAGATTGGCCTGGGAGGAAGGTAGAGTCCCGGAGGATTGGAAGTCAGGTATAATTATTCCCTTGTACAAAGGAAAAGGGGAAAAAGAAGTGTGTGGTAATCATAGGGGCATTTGTCTTCTTAGTATAATAGGAAAAGTGTATGGTAGGATACTTATTGACAGAGTTAGAGAAAGAACAGAGAAATTAGTTGGAGAAGAACAGGGAGGCTTTAGGAAGGGAAGAGGTTGTGTAGATCAGATATTCATTCTCAGATCTTTAGTGGAAAAGTTTCTAGAGAAGGGAAAGAAGTTGTATGCGGCTTTCATGGATTTGGAGAAAGCATATGACAGGGTGGATAGACTAGGATTGTGGAAAGTGTTAAGAATATATGGAATAGATGGGAAGTTGTTGAATGCTGTGAAGAGTATGTACGATGGTGCGAAGGCTGCAGTGCGTGTGGATGGTGAACTAAGTGAATTTTTCTCTTTGAAAGTTGGGTTGAAACAGGGATGTGTCATGTCTCCATGGTTGTTCAATCTGTACATGGATGGGGTAATAAAAGAGGTACAAGGTAGGGTAGTGGATGTTGGAGTGGCCCTGGTGAGAGAGGATAGTGTTTGGAAACTCCCTGTACTGTTGTTTGCAGATGATACCGTGTTGTTGAGTGAAGACGAAGGAGAGCTGCAAGGCTTGGTGGATGAGTTTGAAAGAGTGTGTAGGAAACGGAATCTAAAGGTGAATGTAGGGAAGAGCAAAGTGATGGTCTTTGAGAGAGGTGAAGTCAGTGAATGTACAGCGAGGTTGGATGGTGAGGAATTGGAAAATGTGAGTACGTTTAAGTACTTGGGTAGTGTGATGAGTAAGGATGGAGGTTTGGAGGGTGAAGTGCTTGAAAGGGTACAGCAGGGAAGAAAGGTTGCTGGTTCTTTGAAAGCAGTGATAAGAAACAGGGAAGTGAGCATGGAAGTGAAAAAGTTACTACATGACAGTATTGTGATACCAACTCTAACGTACGGAAGTGAAGCGTGGACGTTGTTGGAAGGACACAAATCAAGAGTGAGAGCCGTGGAAATGAGTTATTTAAGAGGAGCCTGTGGAGTCACATGGAGAGACAGGCTGACGAATGAGGATATAAAGGAGCGTTGTGGTGTTGATGTGGATGTGATAGGAAGCGTTATGAGGAACACACTGAGGTGGTTTGGCCATGTGGAGAGGATGGAGGGTGAAAGACTGACGAAGAGAGTGTATGTGAGTGAGGTGGAGGGGGAAAGAGGGAGGGGGAGGCCGAGGATGAGATGGAGAGATGGGGTGGAGAGGTATATGAGAGAGGGGTGTGTGAGTTGGGAGCAGGGCAGTGAAATGGCGGGGGACAGGGCGACTTGGAGGCGATTTGTTTGTGGCCACCCCAAACGGGATTGAGGCGTCTGGCAATAGATAGATAGAATAGGAAATGAGTTATTTAAGAGGAACCCGTGGAGTCACATGGAGAGACAGGCTGACAAATGAGAATATAAAGGAGCGTTGTGGTGTGGATGTGGATGTGATAAGAAGTGTTAGGAGGAATACACAGAGGTGGTTTGGCCATGTGGAGGGAATGGAGGGTGAAAGACTGACGAAGAGAGTGTATGTGAGTGAGGTGGAGGGGGAAGAGGGAGAGGGAGGCCGAGGATGAGATGGAGGGATGGGGTGGAGAGGTATATGAGAGAGGGAGGTGTGAGTTGGGAGTGGGGCAGTGAAATGGCAGGGGACAGGGTGATGTGGAGGCCATTTGTTTGTGGCCACCCCAAACGGGATTGAGGTGTCTGGCAATAGATAGATAGATAGATAAAAATAAGGCATAAGGCTTATTTCAATGGATGAAATCAGTGGAATCAAGGGAAGATTTACTTAGCGTAGCATGGCCGGGTAGGCGAGAGGAGAGGGTAATGGAGGGGAGGTAGGGAGGGGAGTCAAGAATGGGGAGAAATGGCTAAATTGTCAACAATGGATGGGAGTACAGATGAGATTAGGAGTGCTGACTAGTGTTGGACATTGGCAGTACTGATAGATGATACAAGCCACCACTTGAAAGCCTGGGCAAAATAAAAAATAACACAGAATCACAAAAGTGACCCCCCATGGTATGATCCCATGCTCCCAAGCATCACGAAAGTGACGCCCCACGGTTAAGGGGTTAAACATCCTGAATCCAACTACTTAATAATGACAGACAGTATGGTTTTCACCATGAGAGATGCACTGTTGGTATACTCAGTCTCCTGACTCATACCATCCATCAGTCAATTGAAGAACACGGAGAAACCCATGCAGTAGCCCTAGATATTTCTGAAGCTTTTGACAGTGTGGCACTGTTCCTTGCTATTCAGACTCCCTTGCTATGGCCCATCATCTTTTGTTCCACTGATTTCCCCATATCTCAGCGACAGAAAAATAAGGGTAAAAGTAGATGTTATTTATTCCCATTTCCACTCCAACCTTGTTCCTAATTCATAATAATGATCGCTTATCTGTCACCCATAATTCCATTCACTCATATGCAGATGACTCAACACTTCACAATTCATTCACACTTAAACACCCATTCATAAAGTTTAATATTTCTAACTCACAATTCAGTAAAACAATCTCCATAAATCAAGTTTTATGCAAGATCACTGAATGGGGACAGAATAACTTTGTTTCATTTAACATTAGGAGAACCGAATATATGCAGTTTACTAACAGGAAGATATTGCCTGATTCCTATATTACCTTCAGTGCTACTAATATTCCTGTCCCTAAAAGTATTCAAATTCTCGGCATTTCACTTGACAATGCCCTCAACTTGACCTCTCATATTAAATCAGTTGCTAAAACTGCTTCAAAGAAACGGATTATTGTACAGAGTCCGTAACTTCTTCACTGACGAGCAGTTAGCTATAATTTACAGAAGTCATGTACGCCCTCAGATGGAATAATGCTCACCCTTGTGGAGTGGATGTGGAGAGGTTGCACTAAAACAACTGGACAAAATTTAGAACAAAGCTGTTAGAATTATCAGTAAGCCTGCTATTACAAATGAACTACCTCCCGTACAAGCAAGAAGGAATGTTGTCCCCCTTGCATTATTTTACAGATACTTTTATGACAAATGCTCCGATGAAGTTGCATCTATTGTGCCGCCTCTTCATGCCATCCCCCGCACTACACGAACATTTAGTAGCACCCATGACTGGACTGTCACACTTCCATATTGCAGAACTTCTGCCTATCAGAATTCTTTTATTCCCAGAACTGCACATCTTTGAAACTCGCTTTCCCAGGGTAGTCTCCTCCCGAACTTCAACATACGGCTGTTCAAGTCCAACTGTTACAGAAATGTAATGAATGGAGGACACATGTTATCTGCTGCATTGATTATGATTTTCCATTTATTTGTTTTTCCTTCCTGTGTTCATCTCTGTAAAATACTACTACTACTACTACTACTACTACTAAATCTGCTTTCATTCAAGCCGTCCCAAAGCAATGTGATCATTCCTAGACCTCAAAGTATCACCTAACTGTATAATCCTCATGCATTTCCAAAGTATTTTAGACTTTAATCTATACCATAATTCTGAAACAAACTTTTTCTCATAATCTTTCTGTCCGTCAGGGATGCCCTTCTGACGATTCTCATATTACTTTCAGATTCTTGGCCATCCTCTTTTCCTGATTTTGTGAAATTTTTCCCTCTGCAATTCACATCCAAAAGGTTTTCCGACAAGTATGCACAAATCATAATTTCCGAACTGCTCTCTTACGTTATCTCTTTTCTACCTGTGACTTCATCTTTAGTTTTCTGTCTAGTCGTTCTGTAGTTGCTGTTGAAATTGGTCACTGTTTGTCTTTGGGGGTGTCACGGGGTTTTTAAAAGTAAATAATATTCAGTGATAATGTTCAGTAATACTGCGAGCAGGGACAATGAATTGTCTTGCTAAATCAAGCAGTGATTACTTTATGCTGGGTTGCTCGCCGATTCTCTAAGAACGAGAATTTATAAACTTTCTCAACAGTACACAGCAGAGACCAATTCCTCACAATTGCTGTTTATTAGTACTGTTAGCCTCTGGAGAAAGTGACTTCACCCCTGACAATAAATAACTAATACTATTAATGATATCAGGTTCTTGCTGATGCGTTAACTCCTAGAAGGCACAACGGATTTTAAGCTTAATACAACAAGACTGGCCCAAGTACCAGTTATGAATAGCAAAGCGTTTATGCAAGCTAGGAGCTATAAGGGAAATAAGCTTAGTGTGGAAAATTAAACACGAGTTTACATTACATTAAGCTCGAGAAAAAGAACTGTTAAATTTATTGATTACAAAGGAATAAATTTATGTTACATTTCAAAATGAATTCAAACTAAGGAGATCGCACTCACTCACTCACTCAAAAGCTAGACTCTTAAACCTAGGAAAACAACATGCGGTGCACCCGGCCGGCATGTGAGGGAACAGCACCTTAAATAAACTCTTAAGTCTAGGAAAACGAAAAGAAAATACTGGTCAAAGAGTGGACTAAGCAGATGACTGGGCGTCGTTACTGGAAGGACACTGCACTCGCTTAAATCTCTC
>NW_027643214.1:0-56622 GCF_032717465.1 Coenobita brevimanus | reverse complement strand
TGCATCAATAACACCACCTGCATCAATAACACCACCTGCATCAATAACACCACCTGTATCAATAGCACCACCTGCATCAATAGCACCACCTGCATCAATAGCACCCACTTGCATCAATAACACCACCTGAATCAATAGCACCACCTGCATCAATAGCACCACCTGCATCAATAGCACCACCTGTATCAATAGCACCCCTGCTGTACCAATAACATCACCAGATACCCCACTTAGTTGTGAGGCTTTTCTTCCTTTGCCTCTCTCTCTCTCTCTCTCTCTCTCTCTCTCTCTCTCTCTCTCTCTCTCTCTGTTTCCCCTTCTTCTCCCACGTTATCTCCCCACTTTCTTTATGGACTTCCCCACCTCTCCCTTCTAACTATCACAGTCACATACAAGAACACACAATCTGGTTTTATAGTTGTTACGAAACAGAGAAAGATAATATTACACTTTAAGTGAGAATACTAAAAATCACTACTGTTCCCGTAAAGTTCCAGGTTCAAAACAAAAGAGTTAGGTAAAATTACAAGTTAAAGTTTAATGCTCAAACTAACAACAAAACATTTCAGGACTCATAAGGATAATGTAATGGCAAATAAACAGGTTAAATATATGGTTAACTGCAATAGCCTCTGTTAACACGAAATTAGCTAGATCAAATTTATCTAAATTAGCCCTGATAAAATGAAAATACACCAGGTAATGCTCAGTTAATGCAAGATAAATTATTACAGATACAAACTATTATCAAAAACTACTTTCATCATAAGCCAACATTAATCAAGAACCTCACTACGCCTAAGAATCAACCTTATGCTACACTGTACAAGAAAAAATACAACAGTTATACTCAAATTACACACAGCTGCTAGATGTTTGGAGATTTCTTGAGCACTCACAATAATAATATCTGTACAGGGGAGGACAGAGATGTGAACAAAACAGGAGCAGATCTAAGTGGCAATGATGCAGAGACTGAGCTCATTATATAGGGGCCAGGAGAGCTTGATACAACTTGTAAGAAGGACGCGCAAATGAAGCCATGGGGACAAAAAGCTGAAAATCCCGCTCTGAATAACAGAGAGAACGACTTACTCTACTATAACGGTAGAAGGGGGGGACTGAGGCAGAACACGCTCGTGATCAAACATGCAGCAACTGTGCGTTAAAATTACACAAAGGATGATGAAATCATAGGCTATGTAACATAGTGTATATATTTTGACTTAAATGTTCGGATCTAAGTGTATTTTAGGGAGTGAGTGTAGCGTGTGTGTGTGTGTGTGTGTGTGCGTCATTTTCAAAGTCTCCCCTGAATCTCCCAGCTGTATTGAAGTATATTTTTTAATTTTCTTATAAACAAGATGAAAAAGGAATAAAAAATCTTAATAAAGTATGAAATTTTCGAGTGTTTCCATAACCAAAAATCACACCACAGAATGAAGCTAGTGTGACTAAAAGAGTATCATCATAAAGGTTTGAGGCCAAGATTACCAACTTTGTGACTAGAGTTTTTTTTCCCCCCCACAGTGTGCTAAGCAGTGTTTATAGGTTGCAAGTATTATCCTGGAAAAATGCATCGTCAGTCTTTGAATAGTGTTGTGTTATGTACTACTAACCAATGTATAGTGGCCACACACACAGCACCCAGCATCCCTCGCCTCCCCCACCCCGACCCGATTGGAGGGCGGCCACTGTCGAAGGAGGTGCCCCCCAATACACTGGCTTATTTCGAAGACTGCAACAACATGATGGTGTTCAGTTGAAAGCCAGGAAGAAAGAAGTTCAACCATGAGAACAATCAAAGGTCAAAGTCACTGAAAAAGGTCAAAGGTCCAGGCCACAGAGCAAGGTCATCTCTTGAAACGGCACGGCTGAATCTGATGTAGAGTTGAGTGGAAGTTAGGGGCAGTGGGTTAAGCAAGGTGAAATCGATTTTGAGAGCAATCAGTCAAAGGTGAAGGTAACAGGACAATTTCAAATATTCGGCCATTGACCCAATTGCCAATGCGAGGGTACTCTCTCGGTATAATTCCTTCCTGTAAGTTAGATTTGGTTTTGCGAGAAGGAAAGGGAGACAGAGGAAAGATTCAGTATTCTCTTCATGTAGGTTAAAATAAATTATGGATGGAAAAAAAAAAAAAAAAAAGGTGCTGGCCCTCCGCTTCCCCTCAAGTTACGGGTACTTTAGGTATGTCTCAGGAATGGATCAAGAACTAAGCCTTAGAGAAAACTTTAGGAGGTGGGGGAGAAGACAAAAAGATAATAGCCTACTTTGAGGTAAATTAGCCGTTTTCGTGGGCATGACCTATCTCACCAATAGCTATGAGTTCAAGGAAGCACTGGAAAGCATAGCATTTGGGAGCCACATGGTCCTGCGAAATAGCTGCGGTACTTCTTCAGAATTTTGATTATCAGATAAGCTATTAGTCTGGAACCTCGTAGATTTCGTCATAAACTCTCCTTCGACCTTCCTACCAGGAGGTAAAGCATGGCGAAAAAGGTTAATATAATCTTGCTCTTTTCACCTTAACTTGGTCCAGAGGTTCGTCTTTTTGTAACTTTATTCACGTAACTCCGATGACAAATAGATGGGCGGCTAGATAGATAGATAGATAGATAGAGCAAGATAGATAGATTTGTAAAAAGACGACTCTATATCCATTCAGTAGGAATTTCTTTGTGGCTATCACCATTTTCTAGTCCATTGTTACTGCTCTGGCATTTTAGGAAGAAGTCAATTTTAGGCTAAGTTAAGATGAAACAAGTATAGCTGGAATGATATGAAAGATGAATATTACCCAGCAAAATAAAAATTAGTCTTTTGTCTCAGAATTAGAGCTCCGGTGAACCAGTGAAGCTTCGAATCCCGTCAGTCACCCTCGAACCGTGAGAGGGGGAGGGTGCCTGGAGGAATTGCGTGTATATTTTATCCGTGTTAATAGTGTTTAAAACTTAGCTTTCCCATCTTGCCGAGATAACAAAGGTAAGCGAGGATATTGTTTATCAGTTCTCTGGATAGCTAAAAAGTTTGTTAAGCTGAACCAAATCGTCCTCATTATTGTGCAAAAATGGTGTGGAAATAAGTAATGTGAGAGGAGTGTGGAACTACGTAGAGAGACAGACAGACAGACAAATGGGGACGTGAAGGGAGCGTTCCTTGGTGTTGATGTAAATATGGAGTTACGTGGTGAGACAAGCAAATGAAGTAAAGTAGCGTTGTGGTGTTTATATGGATGCGAGTTACGTGGAGAGGACTGACAGACAAATGAGGAAGTAAAGGACCGTTTTTGATGTTTATGTGGATGTGGAGTTGTGTGGAAAAGACTAGACTGGCAAATGAGGAAGCAATAAGCGTTGTGGTATTGATGTGGATGTGTAGAAATAGAAGAAAGACAGATAAAAGCGTTGTGGTGTTGGTGTGGATGTGGAGTTGGGTGCGTGAAGAGGCAGACAGATAATTGAGGAAGTAAAGGAGCTTTTTGGTGTTGATGTGGATGTGGAACATGTGGAGTTACGGAGGAGAGACAGAAAAACAAATGAGGGAAGTGAAGGAGCGTTGTGGTGTTGATGTTCATGTGGAGTTACGTGGAGAGGCAGACAGATAAATGAGGAAGCGAAGGATCATTGTGGTGGTGATGTGGATATGAAGTTACGTGGAGAGATAGATACACAATTGAGGAAGTGAGGGGGAGGAGCACTGTGGTGTTGATATGGATGTGGGAGTTGACGTGGAGAGTGTTGCAGACAGATAAATAAGGAAGTGTAGGGAGCCCGTTGTGGATGTGTCTGGAAAGTGTTGGGAGAAAGTACTCTCGAGAAGATTTGGCCACGTGGAAATAGTGGGGAATGAAAGATTGAGCAAGAAGAGTGCATATGAGCGAGATGGAGCATGAGAGAGTGAGAGAGGGAGACTAGAGGAAGAGGTGGGGCGATGTGGTGAAGTATATGAATGAGGGTAGTGTGAGGTGTAGGGATGACAGACTGATGATGGAGGACAAGGTGCACATGGAGGCAGTTTGTTTATGGCTACCCTTTCCAAAATTAAGGCGTCTGGGTATACATATATAAAAAAATATTACGTCCATAGTAGATTAAGAAGGTCAGTTGAGAGGTTTTATCAATCTGCTGTTATGGCTCCTTCTTGTTGAGAGCTTTTACCTTCTTATATTCAGAGGAAGAGTGACTATGAGAATTATGTCTTTGCAGCACCTCTTAGGAGACTACCATCATATTCCAACGTTTATCTGTTGTTATAGCTCATCACTGAAGATGGAGAGAGAGCAAAAGAAAAAGAAGAAGAAAAAAGAAGAGCAACAACAATAGCGGCAAGTCCAGGATGCAAGCAGTCAGGATGCCAATCATAAAGTTACTCAGCAAGCCAGCCAACCATCACTTCTCTCAGTTAAAAGGTAAGTCATACTAATTTCTTTTAAGACGTCACTATCATTGGCCTGATGGATCAAACTGAGATTAAACAGATAGATAGACTGATGTATAGATTGATGGACCATTGCATAGATATATAGACAGACGAGCAACTTCACACTCACATTTCACACTGCCACATTTGGCACTACCACACATTACTAAACTTCATATTGACACACACACACACACACACACACACACACACACACACACACACACACACACACACACACACACACCTTTTTCACATTATTTCATCAACCCCTTCACTCTGGTGACGTCTTATTAATCTCTCTCTCTCTCTCTCTCTCTCTCTCTCTCTCTCTCTCTCTCTCTCTCTCTCTCTCTCTCTCTCTCTCTCTCTCTCTCTCTCGCCGAACGAGTTTACCGAGCTTAGGGCAGATTTCTCTTCGTCATGAATTATAATCCCAGGTGGTAAAATAATAGATACAGGTGTCACTATAAAGTTAATTAGGCTCCATAACACCTGTCCCCATCGGTCTGAAGGGGGTTAATATGTTTGTCCCATCATTCTGAGAGGTTTTTCTTATGCAGCAAGAAATCATCTGAATTCTAGCGAGGAATAAGAGTAAAATATGCTGTCAACAGATGGAGAGCAATGTTTCCTACGTGCCACGGTCCAAGTCCCGGAAGTGTCCAGATGTTTTTTGTATCATGTAAAGCTTTTATTTTTTATTTTTGCTACCTTCAGACGATTATGTTCAGCTATGGGTAGCCTTGTCTTATGGAAGGGCTCAGTGAAGTTTATATTAACCCCTCCAGTTCGAAAAATAAACTGCCCCGCCCGAACTTACCTTAAACTTCCATACCAAAACTAATCAACATTTACTGACTCCTCTACCCTACCCTACCCTACCAAACCTAACCTACCTTGTCCATCTACCCTACCCAACTCTCTAATCTACCCTATCTGATTCTACTCTACCACACCTAACCTACCTTGCCGAACTGCTTTTACCTACCCTGCCGAACACCACTATACCCTACCCTACCCTGCACTACTATCCTCTACCCTGCCTTACCCTACCTTACCCTACCAAACCTACCTACCTACCTACCCGCCCTACCCTACCCAACCCTTCTGATCCTACCTACCTACCCACCCTACCCAACCCAGTGCTACCGAACCTACCTACCTACCTACCTACCCACCTACCCTACCCCACCCAACCCTTCCGAACCTACCTACCTACCCACCCTACCCTACCCAACCCTACCAAACCTACCTACCTACCCACCCTACCCTACCCAACCCTACCGAACCTACCTACCCTACCATCTGAAACCTACCAAACACCGCATCCCCAGGCACTCCCATAGTCCATGCAAGGGGTATCATTTTTTAATCACCCTGTTTTTAAAGATATTTTCATGAGATTTAATGAAGGAATCTTTTATAGAAATTACGAGGCTGGATAGATTTCATAACTTATATTTATAGTTTGTACTTTTTGTGTCTATGTTGATTTATGGCTTGTGTTTGTGTATCATGGTTTAAATTCTCTTTCTACTTTGACTTGGCCGAAAATTGCCGTCTCTCTATCTTGATTGCCCAGATACTCTACAAAGAAAGATGAAAATTAAAACCCTGACTTTCCCTACTCTACTCCACCTGCCCTTCCTTACCCTACTCTACCCTACTCTACCCTACCCTACCCTACCCTATCCTACCTCACTCTACCCAACCCTACCCTACCCTACTCTACTCTATCCTATCTTCCTCTTTTCTCTACCCTACCCAATCCCTACCCTACCCTACCCTACCCTACTCAACTTTACCCCACCCTACCCTACCCTACCCTACCCTACTCTACTCATCTTTACCCAACTCTACTCTACCTTACCCTGCCCTACCCTACCCTACTCATATTTATGCCATGCTATTCTACCCAACCCTACCCGACCCTACCCTACCCTATCCTACTCTACCCTACCCTACCCTACCTTGCTCATCTTTATGCCACCCTATTCTACTCTACCCTACCTTATCCTACCCTATCCACCCTATCCTAATTTTCTATACCCTACCCTACATTAACCCATCCTACTTCAACCCTACCCTACCCTACTCTTCTCTACCCCACCTAAAACTTTCCTATCTCACCCTACCCTTCCCTACCCTATCCTGTCTTTTTTTTTTTTTTTTTTTTTTTATGTGACCAACTCTGGGCATAGGCTTCACAGCCTGCTTTCAAGGCCCAGTAGCCCTCCTACATACCGTGCACCTCTACAGTACATGTCACCACTTCGGCGCTAACACCCACCGTCCATATTGAATACATGCTAGGACTGTCTCATACAGGACTGGTGTATTGGTATTAGCGGGGGTATTTTTACGACATGTCGGCGGGTCTTCTGGTAGATCAGTAAAGTCTGGATTTATGAAATTCAAATCCTTAAACTGTTCCCTGCCCCAGCGGGGATTTGAACCTGGGTCCGGTAGGACTGCAGGCCAACTCTCTACCGATTGGGCCACCGCCTCCCCCCATCCCCTACCTTTATTATATCTCTAAACCACTATTTTTTCTCCATTTCTTCTTTCTACATTCAAATAATTTTCCTCAGTAGATTTTTCGAACTAAAGGGGTTAGATACGAGTAGTAGCAAGGTTGGGTGGGTTGAAATGGGGTAGAATTGTGTGGGCTGCAGTGGGGTAGGATCGGGGTTGGGCGGGGTGCAATGGGGTTGGATGGGGTGTAGTAGTGTTGGGTGGGGTGCAGTGGGGTAGGATTGGTGTTGGGTGGGGTGCAGTGGGGTAGGATCGGGGTTGGGTGGGGTGTAGTGGGGTAGGATCGTGGTTGGGTGGGGTGCAGTGGGGTACGATCGGGATTGGTGGGGCGCAGTAGGGTAGGATCGGGGTTGGATGGGGATGCAATGGGGTAGGATCGGTGTTGGGTGGGGTGCAGTGGGGTAGGATCGGGGTTGGGTGGGGTGCAGTAGGGTAGGATCAGGAATGAGTAGGGTCAGTGAGGTAGAATCGGGGTTGAGTGGGGTGCAATGGGATAGGATCGGTGTTGGGTTGGGTGCAGTGGGGTAGGATCGGTGTTGGGTGGGGTGCAGTGAGGTAGAATCGGGGTTGGGTGGGGTGCAATGGGGTAGGATCGGTGTTGGGTTGGGTGCAGTGGGGTAGGATCGGGGTTGGGTGGGGTGCAGTGGGATAGGATCGGGGTTGGGTGGGGTGCAGTAGGGTAGGATCAGGACTGAGTAGGGTGCAGTGAGGTAGAATCGGGATTGGGTGGGGTGCAATGGGGTAGGATCGGGGTTGGGTGGGGTGCAATGGGGTAGGATCGGGGTTGGGTGGGGTGCAATTGGGTAGGATCGGGGTTGGGTGGGGTGCAGTGGGGTAGGATCGGGGTTTAGTGGGGTGCAGTGGGGTATGAGCGGGGTTGGGTGGGGTGCATGGGGTTAGTATCGGGGTTGGGTGGGGTGCAGTGGGGTAGGATCGGTGTTGGGTGGGGTGCAGTTGGGTAGGATCGGGGTTGGTGGGGTGCTGTGGGGTAGGATCGGGGTTGGGTGGGGTGCTGTGGGGTAGGATCGGTGTTGGGTTGGTTGCAATGGGGTAGGATCGGGATTGGGTGGGGTGCAGTGGGGTAGGACGGGGTTGGGTGGGGTGTTTGGGGGTGGAGTGGGGTTGGGTGGGGTGCAGTGGGATAGGATCGGGGATGGGTGGGGGTACAGTTGGGTAGGACGGGGTTGGTTGGGGTGTTGGGGGTTGGTGCGGGGTTGGGTGGGGTGTGATATTAGTTTGAACAAAGTAAATAAGTCATTAGTCTGGGAGTTAATAAAGTCTGCTTCTATCTCATAATCTTGAGAGGGTTTTCTTAAGCTGTTTGAAATCGTCTGAAGCCTACCAAAGAGAGATCGTAGAAAAAAATGACGTCAGCAGATGGAATGCGCTTTTCTAGGCGCCACAGATCGAGTCCTGGAGTTGGACAGATGTTTTTATATCATATAGACGTTTTATATCTTAATTTTGATACTTCCATACGATGTTATTTAGCTTTAGGTAGCCTTGACGTATGGAAGGGTCCCGTGAAATGTTTATATAATCCCTCTGTTTCGGAAAAAGTGATATGCGTCCTCGTGCTAATTTTGGCTTGGATTTCTCGCATTCCACGCATTAGATGGCGTCACTGCTGTATTGCTGAGACGAGAGGAGATCAAGCAAACGATATCTTTCTTTTCACTCTAGCTTGGCCTAAAATTGCCATCTCTCTCTATTTTGAATGCTGAGTCGTAAGTATAGATTAACTGAGTGGAACCTTTTGTCCTTTTGTAGGCTATTTCCCGTAACTCAGAGGCAGTATGAGACAATACTACTGCCTGCATCCCTTTCATAGCTTTTCTTCGCGACTAACATCGTCTTCTAGTGTTAGGTGGCAGAAATCGAGATGGGGAGATGGCAAGTGTATTTTCAGCCAAGTTAAACTGAGTAATATATCGTATTATCTCTCCCAGGCTCCTATGAATCTCTCTCAGCCGAATAGCATAGTCCCCCCGTCGGCTGAACATAGAGTACCCCCAAGCATTAGAGGGTTATCTCAGGCATTTATTAAATCCTTGATGCTCGGGACAAATACAGTGACATTCCAGTTAAACCAGATGATTTTACTGAGCAGAGAGTTAGTCATGGGAGCCTTAGAGAGTTAATACACTGGCAGCATTAACCCCTGCATGATTGGAATAACTCTAGCATTTCTTTACAGCCGACAACAGGCGATTTGGTCCAGCCGAGTGTCATAGGAGCCTAACAGATACGGTAAATAAAAATAACACAGTGGAGGTAAGGAAAGTATTGTAAATTATTCAAAATAAAAGAAAAAGTGGAAAAAATACCAAGCTCTATTTTTATTTGTTCCCTTTACTGTATATAAGTAGATGCACTACTGTATACTCTTTACTACTTCGTGACTAGCATTAAATTACAGTTTATGTATTCTAAGTGGTTCTAGAGCGTAACAATACTTCCTTAGCTACTTAACTCTGCATGTTACACTTTAATATTCCAATGTTATTTTGCAGATAACAAGTAAGGAAAATACAGTAGGAGTTCCAGATGCGCTGTAGGTGTGACCGTGATGGCCGAGTCTGTATAGGCTAAGCCTGCTATGTGTGATGACTCGGGTTCGATTCCTGGGAGGGTTTAAGGGATGTTTAATAATGATTGTGGCTGTTTCATAGTGACCTGCTACATACATTGACGCACACATACACTAAGACAGCCACACACATACACCTACAAACTGACACATATAACATATGCATAAGGGTAGGGCATGGAAAGGGAAGGGGTTTTATTTCCAAGTCCAAAAAAACCATATTGGATTTTTTGGACTTTGAAATAAAACCCCCCTACCTTCCACGCCCTACTTTGATGGCTATGTTGTGTGTCAGTCTATAGGTGGATGTGTTGTGTGTATGGCTGTCAAAGTGAGTGTGGGTCACTGTGTGTGTGTGTGTCTGTCTGTCTTACTGCATGTGTGGGTATGACGTACCTTGTGTGTGTGTGTAAGTGTAGACTTTTACATTCCCCCCTGGCAGGTCAACTACGTGACTGCCCACACTCCCGCCACCGGGCAGGCCACTAAGTGACTGCCAAACTATCTCAAATAACCTCTATGTCAACCGGGAGTCGAACCCAGGGCCAAATGACAAGTCACCACGGACACTGTCATATTTTTAAATATTCCTCTATCCTCCCAGGGATTGAACCTGGGTCGTCTGGGTGGCAGGCCACCTCTCTACTTACTCTGCCACCACGCCCCCACTAATGTTGCGGCCGGAACTCGTACTATACAGTACATTTGTTTGGTGTCAATAATAAACAAAGGGAGACTGAACTGTACTGTATACGGAAATGGAAAGTTGTTTCAATATCTCCAAAGCCATTTAGAACGTTCAGGACTAATTTAACACAATGCTAGTCACGAAGAAGTAGAGTATCATGTATCTGGGTTATTAAGACCTGGTAAGAAGCTTTGATAAAGGGACAGTGTCTACCTAACAGGAAAACCCTGATGGATGTTGGCAAGGGTGACTATGAAATAAGCTTGGAACATAGAATGACTTTGATAACAGTGCCAAACGAACGGGCATTTGGATATCCTTTAAGGCGTAAGTAAAAGGAATAGCCATTAACTGAAAATTACTCGGACAAAAGGACACAAATTTTGAACTACCTACAGTGGGTTTCATAACGCAAGCAGCCCTCCTAACACAAGCAGCCCTCCTAACGCAGGCAGCCCTCCTCCTAACACAGGCAGCCCTCTTCTAAAAACAGGCTGCCCTCTTCCAACACAGGCAGCCTTCTTCATTAGTCTTGAATGTGTTCTGAAAACTTGACAGAAAACACACCAAATTATGAGGAAGCTGGCAAATCTGTTCCACAGGTAACATGGGGATTTTATTGGTATTTTTGCTCCACTGTAGGCTTAAGTTATGAGGACTTTCTGTATACTCCTTACATCAAACTTGCCAACTGGGGGGAGGCTGGCATATTTGTTTCTAACCATCTTTGTCTATCTATAGCCAGACGCATTTATCCTGTAAGGAGTGATCACCAACAAATTGTCTCCATGTCACCCTGTCCCCTGCCATTTCAATGCCCTCTCCCCAATTTACACCTCCCTTTCTCATCCCTCTCTACTCCATCCCTCCACCTCATCCTCTATATCCTTGACCATAAACAAATCGCCTCCACGTCACCCGATCCCCTGCTATTTCGATGCCCTCTCCCCAGCTTACACCTCCTCTCTCATATATCTCTCTACTCCATCCCCCTCTCTACTCCATCCCTCTATCTCATTGTCTTCTCCCCTCCACCTCACTCTCACACAGTCTTCTCGTTAGTCTCTCAATCTCCATCCTCTCCACATGGCTAAACCATCTCAGTGTATTCTCCTAGCGCGCTCTATCACAAAGCTGGCATATTTGATCTATAGGTAGCAATGGAACTTTTAATACTATTTTTCCTTCACTGTACACCTAAGTTATGAAGATATTCTGTATAGACTCGTAAAGTAAAGTTTTAAGTAAGAGCTTTGATAAAAATATGAAACTGATAAAGAATACATATAACTAAACAGTAATGGCATAAAGCATGGTATAAATAGTGCTGGTATGAAGTGATACACGAGAGAGGTATAAGCTGGGGGGAAGGCAGCGAAATGTCAGGGAACAGGGGGACGTGGAGTTGTGGGGCCACCTCTTACAGGATTAAGGCGTCTAGCTATAGATAATGTATTACTGTTATATAAAGCAAAAACCAGTGCACATAAGAGAAAAAAGTATTTAAGATATGATGACTTGGAGGATTAGTCTACAGGAGCACCACAAGGTATCTCCCTAAAGGCCCGTCCAGACGATCGAGCAATGCCCGCGGGCACAAGCGAGCAGTTTGCCTGTTGACGGGCTCACCGCTTGTGCCCGCGGGCAAATGTGTAAATTGCCACGGGCAATTTACGCATTTGCCCGCGGGCACAAGCGGTGAGCCCGTCAACAGGCCAACTGCTCGCGTGTGCCCGCGGGCATTGCTCGATCGTCTGGACAGGACTTTTAAGCTGTAAGAAATAGTCTGGCAGTAATAAGAAATAGCCTGGGAGTAGCAAAAGCCTAGAAGTAGCAAGATAATGTCTGGCAGTAGCAAGAAATAGCCTGGGAGAAATGGAGTTCCCCCGAGCTAAGCCCTGTATTGGACTATATAGCCCCGCTAGGGTTACTGGAGCGAGCTACCACTCCCAGCACGGCAGCCCGGGCGAGGCTCGAACTCGCAATCCCCCGATTACGAGTCCATCGCGCTACCACTGTGCTACCGCGCCCCCCAAAGAAATAGCCTGGCAGTAGCAAAAAACACTTAATTCTACAGTATGTGGAACTAGCATTGTGGAGGATGCTAAAGACCAGCCAAGATGAGGCTATTTCGGCAAGTTGAAATGTGGGTTTTATATCTTTAAACTTTAACCCAGTTCCATTTGGTCTAAAAACTACTAAGTATATCATAAAAGGTTGAGTAACTTGATACACTTGTTCTTTTATTAGCTTAAACTTTCTTACAAGCGTTCACATTTGCAATGCATGTTTACAAACTACATTAGTATCTATGACAGTAGCATGTTAAGTTACTCTGGCAAGAGGTTGTGTTAAGATCTAAAAGTGTAACAAAAGTATATCACAAGTTCCAAATATGTCAAAATAATTCAGGTATTATTTAAGTATATTAGTGAAATTCGTACAATAAACTAACTCCAGCCTGTTGCTCTCCTACTTCTCTCTATCCTACCCACTCTGAAATTCACACAATCACACCCTAAAGGAAAAATCCAAAGAAATATATGATCTGTAGCCTGTCCTGTCTGGTGCTCCCCTCTTCTCTCTGGTCTCTCTCGGCCAGTTCCGATTCTGTCTTTCCCCTCTCCCTAGCATCAGTCTCTCTATTGCCTGAGGAAATACAGGAACAGTAAAATCTCGCAGCCGGCCCCGATTCTCTCTCCTCTCTCCCCCTAGGATCAGCCTCCCTCTCGATTGCTCAGATTCTGTCTCTCGTCTCTCCCTAGCATTAGTCTCTCTATTGCCTGGGGAAATACAGAACATTAAAGGTGCCTAAGAAGTGTATTGCCTACCAGAGTAACTAAGCAAGTGCCGCCATAACTGCTTCTACCATCCCTACTACATCACCTTTAAATACACACTACAGGTTCGTATCTGGCTTTGGAGGCTTCCCAACAACTCTTCCTTGGCCACTGAGCCAACACATTTCACTTCAATCTTATTACTGATACAAATTACTGTACCAATATTAAAATGAAAATAAATCGCAAAGGGAAAGGTGCTAGGAAGCTTCCTACGCCATTTTTGACCCAACACTGACGACGGGTCTGCTTTGCCATTTTTGCTCTCCAAAGATGCCTTCTTGTTCTCTTTAGTTGTCCTCTATTGTATCATCTCGTCATCCTTGGTTATCTCATCTTCTGCTGATGCCATCTCATCATCCTAGGGTGCCATCAAATCATCGACAGTCGTTTCGTTTTATATTGCCATCCCGCTGTCTAGGGTTGTCTTGTCTTCTGGGGTTGCCATCTTGTTTTCTTTAGTTGCCATTCTTCTAAGACGGTGGGACTGATACCCCTCAGTTGCCATCTGTGTCTGTGGAGGAAAATAGCAATTAGGCTGGGCGAACATTTTTATGTTACACTACAAGCATTTGACATACTACACATTATACCCTACTATGTCAGAGGTTGATGCCAACAAGGGAATACAGCCAGAAAACTCTGCCTCTGCTACCTAGTGGTGGACTTCATGGGAGGCATAGTGCGGGCTCTGTCCGTGCAGTTTTGGGGCCGGGATAGGATGGGGCTCAGATCTGTGTCAGAGTGTACAGGGCATTGTGGTTCCCAGACTGCAGCTTCTGCCCAACAGCGAGGGGCCTGAACCTGGAAGTAGTACCCCAGGATGTTGCCCTATCACTGGGTGTATAATGGCGGGGCATTTACAGTGCCATGGTTCGCTTTGAGGGTGACCATATAACTGTCCTGGCAGGATGCCCTGAGGCCACTGCCAAAGTCACTGGCCATGGCTGAAGGGCTATGGGTCCATGACCCCCTGCCTAGGCTTGGAGCTGTGTGGGTGGGTAGGGCCTGTGGTCCATGCTTTCCTTCACTTACCTATCATGACTAAATCAAAACCAAGCAAGCCTGAGGAATCAAACTGACCCAAGAGGTTCATAGTGGCAACTTGGAATGTAGGTAGTTTGAAGAGTAAAGGCGGGGAAGTTGTGGAAACTTTGACCAGGAAGTAGGCAGGTGTCTGCGGCTTAGGGGACGTTAGGTTCAGAGGAGGGTCAGCTAGGGTGATTGTTGTGAGGGACTGTAGGTGTACAAGTTATTCTGGAAGGGAAGTGTGGACGGATATAGTGGCGTGGGAGTCCTGATCGAAGAGAAATGGGTGAAATGTTTATAGATGTAATGACAGTAAAATGAAAGGACTATTGCAGAGAAACTACTAAAAAAAAAAAATCTTTGTTACAGTTATTTTGGCGTATGCCCCACAAGTTGGCTTGGATGATGATGAAAAGGACAGAATTGGGGATTTGATATGTGAGGCTGGTGGTATGGATGAGACTTGCTTTGGATGAGAATTTAAATGGTCATGTGGGTGCCATAGCTCATGGATATGGAGAGATGCACAGGGAATGCACATATGGTACAAGAAATGGAGAAGGGGAAAGGAGTCTTAGGAGGCAATGAACGCGATTGTGTGCAACACACTTTTTAGGGAGAGAGAGAGAGTAGGCTGATTACATAATGAATCTGGAAATAACAGTAGCCAGATTGATTATTTCCTGGTCAGGAGGGGTCAGACGAGGTTAGTGAAGGATGTAAGTCAGAGTGAAAACCGTGTGCAGCAACACAAGTTACTGATATGTGACATGGTGCTGATGGAACGAATGGTGGAGAAACAGACTTATGCATCTAAGAGGAAAATATAGTAATTGAAAAACTAAGAAATAAGGGATGCCTTCTATAGCAAGATGGTTAGAGTGCTGTCTGAACATTGATCTGTAGACAGTGATCATGAGCAATACATGGTTCTCAAAAACAGTTTCTTTAAAATTACAGATTCAGTGTGGATGGACAACGGGCCCACCAAAACAAGGCCGCATGGTGGTGGGATGAAGGTGTAGAAGTAGCAGTCAAGGAGTATAGAAGACTTTTTCGGGAATGAAAAATGGGCGGTAACAGACAGGAATACTTTGCTGCCAAGTGCAGGACCAGAAAGGAAGTATACAGAGCAAAATCTGAGTCTCAGAGACTTCTGCTGGATAGCCTCAATAATAACAAAGAGAAAAATGTGGTATTTAAGATGGCAAATCAAATGGAGAGAAAACGGGAATATCATAAGTGAGCAGTGTGTGAAGAACGATAAACGAAAGGTAGTGGTGGCCAATATAAGGATATGAAAGATGCTTGGAGAACGCATTGTAAGCAGTTGTTGAATGAGGAGTTTGGAATAGGAATGGTTTGGAGACAGTGGATCCAGTGTTTGGCCAATGGCCTTTGACTGATGCTGCTACAGTGAGCAGGACAATACACAGGATGCAGTTGAGGAGCATGGAGTGTGCGTCTGGGTTCACTACTGAAATGCTGAAGGTCTCAGGAGATGCAGGAGTGAGTTTAGTTACCGATTTGACAATTCGATTATATTTACTGTCATATATATTATATGGTGGTGTAGGTGTGTTGGGTGGGGAGAAATGGGTGGAATATGTCTTGAATGTTATAAGAGAAAGTGATAGGATAATAGTAGTGAAAATTTTGTTCGGTGGGAAAATGGTTGCATTTATATCGGTGAATGCTCCACAGGCAGGCTTGGAGGAGATAGATAAGGATATATTTTGGAATGACTTAAAACGTGTAATAAGTGGTATGGGGAATGATGAGATAGTGGTTTTGGGAGGGGACTTACAAGGTCATGTAGGTGAAGTAGCTCAAGGATATGAAGGAGTACGTGGAGAATGTGCATACGGTGTAAGAAATGAGGAAGGGGAAAGGATACTCGAGTTTGGGGAGGCTGTGAACATGATTGTGTGCAACATACATTTTAGGAAGAGAGTAGGTTGATCACATACGAGTCAAGGCGAAATAGCAGCCAGACACACTCTTTCCTGGTCAGGAGGACTGACAGGAAGTTATTGAGGGATGTTAAAGTTATAGGACGCGAGGGGTGTGTGCAGCAACACAAGTTACTGATATCGATGTGTGACATGGTGCTTAATGAGCGGGTGATGAAAAAAAGGACCTATGCACCTTGGAGGAAAACATGGAAGCTGGAAAAACAAGCAGTAAGGGATGCCTTCTACAGGGAGATGAGGAGAGTGGTGGCTGAACAGGAAGACGTTGACAGAAGTGTAAATGAACAGTACAGAGCACACAAGAGCAAGCTCTTGACAGTTACTGATTCAGTGGGTGAATGGACAAGAGATCCTCCAAGACAAAGTAACTTAGTGGTGAGATGAAGGTGTAGAAGCTGCAGTTAAGGAGAAAAGAAGGTTTTTCCGGGAATGGAAGAAAGGTGGGAACAGAGAGGAATACTTGGCTGCCAAGCATAGGGCTAGAAGAAAAGGTTTACAGGGCAAAGTCTAGTCACAGACTCTTACTTGATAACCTATATTATCGTGTGGAAAGGAAGAATATAATATTTAATGTGGCAAATCAGATGAAGAGGGAGAATAAGGATATCATAGGTATGGGGTGTGTGAAGAATGATGATGGACGAGTAGCGGTGAACAGTGGGGATATTAAAGACGCATGGAGAGAACATTACAGCCAGTTGTTGAATGAGTTTTACTGGGACTGGGAAGGTTTGGAGCCTGCAGGTCCAGTGTTTGGCCCTTGGCCTTTGATTGACGCTGCTTCTGTGAGCAGTGCAATAGGCACGATGTAAGTTGGGAAGGCAGCAGGTGTGTCTGGGTTGACTGCTGAATTGCTGAAAGCCTCAGCAGATATAGTAGTGAGGTTTGTCACCTGATAAATACGATCATATATGAGTGTGTTGTCCCAGATGACCAGATGACTGGCTGAAGAGTGTAACTGTAAATGTGTACAAGGAAGGAGGAAATTATGTGCCCTGGAAAGAGGAAATTATAGAGGCATAAAACTTTTAGACCAGATATTGAAGGTAATGGAGAGAGTTTAGAAGGTATGATTTGAGAAAGAGTGATTGATGAGATGCAGTTTGGGTTTAAGCCAGGCAAAGGGACCACTGATAACATATTCATTGTTCGACAGCATTAGGAAAAATATATATAGGAAAGAAAATGGAACTGTACTTTGCTTTTGTTGATTTGGAAAAGGCCTTTGACAGAGTCTCTGGAGACGTCGTGGAGTGGGCAATGAGAAAGTTTGGGATCAAGGAGTGGTTGGTTGGGATGGTTATGGCCATGTATGCTGGTGCTCGCACCAAGGTAAGGGTGAATGGAGATTTGAGTGATGAGTTTATCGTGAATGCTGGTGGCACCAGGGGTCAGTTATAAGCCCCTTGTTGTTTATCACGGTACTTGAAACCTTCTCACTGACTTCAGAAATGGACTCCCGCGAGAGATGTTGTATGCCGATAATTTGATTTGACTGTAGAGAATGAAAGGGAGGCGGAGGAAAGATTTAGGAAGGGAGAGATGGTGTGGGGTACAAGGGCTTAAGAGTAACTGCCGATAAAACAAAACTGATTGTATCTAGGACTGGTGTCTGGTGGCCGTAATTCAAAGATGAGGGAGAGTGGCCATTTGCGATTTGACACAAGAATGTGGGAATTACTTTCATCTTGTGCAGTGGCTGTGATAACTGGGTACATAAGAGATGTAGTGGTATTAGAGGTAGACTGCAAGATAATGCTGATTTCATGTGTACGGTGTGTCCGGGGGAGCAGATGGAGATTGTCAGGTGTGAAAGGATTGAACTTGCTGGTGAGTGTCTCGAGTGTGAGGAAGAGTTTTGTTAGCTGGGAGACATGTTATGTGATGGAGGTGGGGCTGGAGCTAGCACTTTGGCAAGAGTGCATGGAGGTGAGACCTGAGAAGTAAAGGAGGAAGATATTTGCAGGCTAAAACGTACAGAAATGACAATGATTAGGTGGATATGCCGTGCTTCCCTAAGTGTGCGGCCTGGGGGGTGATAGTTTTACGATGGAAGATGAGCGGTAGGATGGGACTGGAGTGTATTGGTGTTGTGATGAGGAGAGGTAGATTGAGAGGGTTTGGGCATGCGGGAAGGATGGGGGATGATACTGGGTGTGGTAAGTGAGAAGCGTTAATGTTAGGGGTAAGGTTGCGAGAGGCAGACCGAAAAGACCTGGACAAGGTCACTGAGTGTGATCTCAGGAATAAGAGACTGAATATGGAAGCTGCCAGAGATTGAAGGGCCGCCATTAGGTGACCAAGACCGACGTATGCAAGCATGTTGGAGTCTTTCTAAAAGAAACTAAACGATACGCACCATACATGAGCAGACCTATACATAGGATGCATACGCGCACACACAACCACATAATTCACAGGCATAGGGGACTTCGTAATGTCTTTTCAATATCGATTTATTGTGCTTGTTATATCTTGATATCCACTTGTATGCTTTATCTCTCGTAGACATAGCTTATATGACTATTTGAATCCACAGTAGGTGAAAGAAGCAAAATAAATCGTTTAGTCAGAGGTGCAACGACTCCTGTGCCACCTAGATACACATCACAGCCAGACCACAACTGTTACAACAAAAGCTTCCTCCAGCACGCCAACATACGCACCTTGACCTCTTCATCAAATTACAGTAGCAAAATTCTTATATTCTTGCTGGTTCGAGACTATTTTACGTCCACCTTGACCGGAATTCTCGTTGGATAAGATGGCTCCCTAACACCTCTTCCTAACACATTTATTTTGCTTCTTCCACAATATCATCCTTTTCCGTATTATACAAATTCTTCCAACATCGCCCTACTCTGCATGAATAACGTACAAAGGGACATACCAGTGACATCCAGAAAATATATCGCTAAGGAAAAGGTGCTAGGGAACTTCCTAAACCGACGAGAATGCCGACCTTGAAGCCAGTGACGTATTATATCTTTATCCCTGCTATCTTCAGGCGATATTATTCAGGCTAAGAGACCAGTAGTGAAGGGGTTAATGAAGTCTGTGGGCGGTAGTGTCGTCGGTTCAGGTAGCCCTTTAACACCTTTTCCTAAGCGATTTATTTTGCTTATTACTCTTTACTGTCCTGTTCTGGGGTATATAATCCTTCAAATATAACTATCTTCCGCATAAATAACGTACAAAACTATATTAGCCACCCGAATCCAAAAATAAATCGGTAAAGAAGAGGTGTTGGGGAGCTTCCTTAATCGATCACAAGAATAGCATACATAACCCCTCCTGATAGAATAAAGCTGAATAAAATCGTCTGGAAATAAAGAACAAACTAAGAAGGCATAAGATTAAACTAAGAAAGGGCTTATATTATTCCTGCTAACTCGTGACGATTTTATTCAAGTCAGATTTTTCGAAATGGAGGGTTTAGATATAGGCACGTGAGGGGTAACAAGCAAAATAAATCGCCCTGGAAGAGGAGTCAAGGAGTTTCTTTACCCGACGAGAAACGGCCTAGAGGTAACATTAAATAAATAAATAAATAGGAACAACTCTATAGTATACTCCTGTTCACTCCAGGTTATTTTACTCAGTTAGGGAGAGTAATTTGTTCTTGGAGTAAAATGATTGCTGGAGGGGGAGATGGTAGCAGAAAAGGTGCTGAAGTCAGAGGTTGAAGGGGGAGGAGCTGACGGCAGTGAAGTTGGAGGGGGAGGTGGTGGCAGCAGTGAAGTTGAAGGGTGGTGGTGGGGGCAGTGAAGTTTGAGGGGGTGGTGGTGGCAGCAGTGAAGTTTGAGGGGGTGGTGGTGGCAGCAGTGAAGTTGGAGGAGTGGTGGTGGCAGCAGTGATGTTGGAGGGGGAGGTGGTGGCAGCAGTGAAGTTGGAGGGTGGTGGGGGCTGCTGTGACGTTGGTGGGGGTGGTGGTGGCAGCAGTGAAGTTTGAGGGGGTGGTGGTGGCAGCAGTGAAGTTGGAGGGGGTGGTGGTGGCAGCAGTGAAGTTGGAGGGGGAGGTGGTGGCGGCAGTGAAGTTGAAGGGTGGTGGTGGTGGTAGTGAAGATTGAGGGGGTGGTGGCAGCAGTGAAGTTTGAGGGGTGGTGGTGGCAGCAGTGAAGTTGGAGGGGGTGGTGGTGGCACCAGTGAAGTTGGAGGGGGAGGTGGTGACAGCAGTGAAGTTGGAAGGGGAGGTGGTGGCAGCAGTGAATTATTAGGTTGAGGTGGTGGCAGCAGTGAAGTTGGAGGGGGAGGTGGTGGCAGCAGTGAAGTTGGAGGGGGAGGTGGTGGCAGCAGTGAAGTTGTAGGGGGAGGTGGTGGCAGCAATGATGTGGGGAGGTGGTGGCAGCAATGAGGTTGGGGGAGGTGGTGGCAGCAGTGATGTTGGGGGGGGGACGTGGTGGCAGCAATGATGTTGGGGTGGTGGTGGCAGCAATGATGTTGGGGGAGGTAGTGGCAGCAGTGATGTTGGGGGAGGTAGTGGCAGCACTGATGTTGGGGGGAGGTGGTGGCAGCAGTGATGTTGGGGGTGGTGGTGGCTGCTGTGATGTGGGTGGGGGAGGTGGTGGCAGCAGTGATGTTGGGGGGAGGTGGTGGCAGCAGTGATGTTGGGGGAGGTGGTGGCAGCAGTGATGTTGGGGGAGGTGGTGGCAGTAGTGATTTTGGGGGAGGTTGTGGCAGCAATGATGTTGGGGGTGGTGGTGGCAGCAATGATGTTGGGGGAGGTAGTGGCAGCAGTGATGTTGGGGGGAGGTGGTGGCAGCAGTGATGTTGGGGGGAGGTGGCGGCAGCAGTGATGTTGGAGGAGGTGGTGGCAGCAATGATGTTGGGGGAGGTGGTGGCAGAAATGATGTTGGGGGAGGTGGTGGCAGCAGTGATGTTGGGGGAGGTGGTGGCAGCAGTGAAGCTGGAGGGGGTGGTGGTGAGGCAGCAGTGAAGTTGGTGGGGATGGGGGTGAGGCAGCAGTGAAGTTGGAGGAGGTATTGGGGCAGCGGTGAAGTTGGTGGGGGTGGGGGTGGGGTTGCAGTGAAGTTGGTGGGGGTGGGGGTGGGGTTGCAGTTGGTGGTAGTGGGGCAGCAGTGAAGTTGGAGGAGGTGGTGGGGCAGCGGTGAAGTTGGTGGGGGTGGTGGTGGTGGCAGCAGTGAAGTTGGTGGGGGTGGGGGTGGGGTAGCAGTGAAGTTGGTGGGGTGGGGGTGGGGTTGTAGTGAAGTTGGTGGTAGTGGGGCAGCAGTGAAGTTGGAGGGGTGGTGGTGGTGGCAGCTGTGAAGTTGGTGGGGGTGGTGGTGGTGGCAGCAGTGAAGTTGGTGGGGGTGGGGATGGTGGCAGCAGTGAAGTTGGTGGGGGTGGGGATGGTGACAGCAGTGAAGTTGGAGGGGGTAGTGGTGGGACAGCAGTGAAGTTGGTATGGGTGGTGGTGTGGCAGCAGTGAAGTTGGTGGGGGGGTGGGGCAGCAGTGAAGTTGGTGGGAGGGTGGGGCAGCAGTGAAGCTGGTGGGGGTGGGGGTGGGGCAGCAGTGAAGTTGGAGGGGATGGTGGTGGTGGGGCAGCAGTGAAGTTGGAGGGGATGGTGGTGGTGGGGCAGCAGTGAAGTTGGAGGGGATGGTGGTGGTGGGGCAGCAGTGAAGTTGGAGGGGATGGTGGTGGTGGGGCAGCAGTGAAGTTGGAGGGGATGGTGGTGGGGCAGCAGTGAAGTTGGAGGGGATCGTGGTGGTGGCAGCAGTTATGTTGGTGGGGTGGGTGGTGGGGCAGCAGTGAAGTTGGAGGGGATGGTGGTGGTGGCAGCAGTGAAGTTGGAGGGGATGGTGGTGGTGGCAGCAGTGAAGTTGGTGGGGATGGTGGTGGCAGCAGTGAAGTTGGAGGGGATGGTGGTGGTGGCAGCAGTGAAGTTGGAGGGGATGGTGGTGGTGGCAGCAGTGAAGTTGGAGGGGATGGTGGTGGGGAAGCAGTGAAGTTGGAGGGGTGGTGGTGGTGGCAGCAGTGAAGTTTGAGGGGGTGGTGGTGGTGGCAACAGTGAAGTTGGAGGGGGTGGTGGTGGGGCAGCAGTGATGTTGGAGGGGGTGGTGGTGGGGCAGCAGTGAAGTTTGAGGGGGTGGTGGTGGCAGCAGTGAAGTTGGAGGGGTGGTGGGGCAGCAGTGAAGTTGGAGGGGTGGTGGTGGGGCAGCAGTGAAGTTTGAGGGGGTGGTGGTGGTGGCAGCAGTGAAGTTTGAGGGAGAGGCTGGGGCAGCAGTCAAGTCGGAGAGGGAGGTGGGGCAGTGTAATGGGGGTGTATCTATACAGGTATACCTAGGCTGCTTCCCCCTAAGAAAGGGGGGTAGCCGAGACAGGATGTAACACTCCCAATTCACTCATCCACACACGCACACATTTACTCGTACCTTAGCCCCGAGGGGAGAAGGGATAGATCCTCCCCGCACCACAAAGCACAAGGGTCAACTGCGCAGTGTAATCTGTGACACCCGCAGCAAGGCCCGACAGCAGATCTGGTTTACCCCTGCAGCATTATAATGGACCCATCCCTTTATCCGCACCTGACCTAATCAGCTGATCAGACCAAATGTGGGAGAACATCCCCTCGGGGCCGCGTCACCATTTATTCATTCACAATTTCTCTCCAGTCATCCCTATCATGTGCACCCACAGTTGCTGTACTAACATCCCTCTCGCATCTAGAGCTCTCTTCATACGGTCCATCCATCCTCTTCGTGGTCGTCCTCTCAGCCTTACACTTCTCACAGCAGATCCAAATATCTTTTCCTTCAATCGCTCTTCATCCATTCTCTCAATATGCCCAAACTATCGCGACACTCCGCTCAACTTGATCAGCCATCTCCCACATAACTCCAGTTCTCCTTTGCACTTCATCATTTCTTACTCGATCCATACGCGTCACTCCACACATACTCCTCAGACACCATCTCCATTACATTCAATTTCTTCCTCTCTGCAACACTCATATTCCATGTTTCAGCCCCATATAACGCAGTCGGTACCACTGCACCCTCATACAGCCTTCTCTTTACATCCATTCTAAGCGAACGACATGTTACCACTTTTTTCATTCCTTCCAGCACCTTTCTACAGTACGTCATTCATTCTAAACTTCATCTCTACGTCTTTTCTTCCATATACAGTAACATGTGACCCTAAATACTTAAAATACTCTACCTCCTCAAGCAACTTACCATTCAAAACAACATTCATCCTCCCACCGTCTACAGTACAAACCTCGTACACTTCATCACTTTACTCTTATTCTCATTTACTCGCAATTTCCTCCTTTCACACACCCTTCCACACTCCTCTACCAACTCTCTCAGTCTCTCCTCCGAATCAGCCACCAGTGCAGTATCATCCACAAATAGCAGCTGATTCAGATTCCACACTCTACCATCAGCATTCACCAGCCTCAGACCTCCACCTAACACACTCGGATTCACCTCCCTTACAACACCATCCACATAAATATTAAACAACCAATGCGACATCACACATCCCTGCCGCAGCCCTACTCTCACGGGAAACCAATCACTCACAGCATTTCCAACTCTTACACACGCTCTACTGTTTACATAAATAGTAATTCAATTTGGTAAAAAGTAGGAGAGAGAGAGAGAGAGAGAGAGAGAGAGAGAGAGAGAAAATTCTTTACACAGTACTTTAAAGAAAATATATGAACAAGTACTTTGCGAAACAGTAAGTCTAAAAGGCAAAACGAGCCATTGAAATATATAAAACAGTCAAAGCCTTTCAAAATTAACCAAAAGCAAGGTCCACCCTCCCTACAAAATACCTGATTGTGGAATCCAGTAGAAAAACCTTACTTCTAATTGGGGGTGGGGGTGGGGGTGGGGGGTTGTGATGGTTGAGGTGGTGGTAGTTGTGGTTACAGTGCTTCTTCCCAACTTCCTTTCTGCCTTCTGTGCTCCTGTCATGTCTTTTATTTACTTGTTTTCTCTCATCAACTGTTCAGGTTCAAGTCAATCTGAAAAATCGAATCAAATTAATACAAGTTCTTCAGACAGCTAACAGGACCAGAATAAACATTATAATCATCCCATCATAATTCTGGCAGATGTAAACGTTCTGCTACTTTAACAGTTTTTAATTTTAACACTATTTAATTAAAGTGGGAAAGACAAATAATAATAATAATAATAATAATAATAATAATAATAATACCGATAAAAATGTTACTGGTTATGGTGATGGTGTGGTGATGGGGATGATGATGACGGCGAAGGTGGTGATGGAGATGGTGGCGATGGCGGTTAATGGTGGTGGTAGTGCTGACAGTGATGGTGGTGGTGGTGATAGAGTGGTGGTGGTGGTGGTGGTGGTGGTGGTGGTGATGGTGGTGGTGGTAGTCGTGGTGGTGGTGGTGGTGACGACAGAATGGTGATGGTGGTGTTGGTGGTGGTTGTGGTGACTGGTGGTGGTGGTGGTTGTGGTGATAGAGTGATAGTTGGGGGCATACTTCCGTTCTGTATGCGTATTCGTCTCACAACCGGGAAAACTCTGCCAGGAACGACGCTCGCACCATCTTTTCAAAAATAACCATAGTTTCTCTCTCTCTCTCTCTCTCTCTCTCTCTCTCTCAAATATGCTCAATGTATTTCCCACGCAAGAGTACGGATATAATATTAAACTAATCCAATCTATCCAAACCTAATCTATCCCACTAGGGCTGCTGGGCTGAGGTGGTTGGCTGTGGTACTGAGACGAATACCGATACGGAACGAAAATATGCGGGTTGGTGGTGATGGGATGGTGATGGTGGTGGAGGTGGTGATAATAGTGGTGGTGGGATGGTGATGGTGGTGGTGGTGGTGGTGATATAGTGGTGACTGCGGTGATATAGCAGCTGCTGTTTTCTTCTGTTCCATCTCCTCCTGTCTTTGTCTTCTGTTTCGTTGTCTTGCCTTGTCCTCGCTTCCTCTTGCTATCCTGATCAAACTTACCTGAAAAATAACATGAAATTAAAAAGGGAATAATAATAGTAGTGGCCACCCCTTACGGGATAGAGAAAAAATGGGAGAAATGGAGTTCCCCGAGCTAAGCCCTGTATTGGACTATATAGCCCCGCTAGAGTTACAGGAGGGAGCTACCCCTCCCGGGCTGCCAAAATGGGAGAAATGGAGTTCCCCCGAGCTAAGCCCTGTATTGGACTATATAGCCCCGCTAGAGTTACAGGAGGGAGCTACCTCTCCCGGCACGGCAGCCCGGGCGAGGCTCGAACTTTCAATCCCCCGATCACAAGTTCAGCGCGCTACCACTGTGCTACCGCGCCCCTTACGGGATAGAGGCGTCTGGCAATAGTCTAATAGTAGCAGTAATAATTATAGCAATAACAGCAATAGTAAAAATGGCCACCGCAATAGTAATCATAGTAATAATAGTAAAAATACCACATTCTACAAGAAGCACTCGGAACAAAACCCGCGCTAGCCACCTGCTCTAAGGGCTGAGTAATTGACTCTGTCCTGTGTCCTTGGATATCGACAAATTACGAATTAGCGTGAGAGTTTTTAGAATAAGTCGCTAAGTAGCAGTTGCTACGAAGCCTCCAATGCCACCTAGAACAACCGCTGTGAAACTGTCAAACAACCATACTCAGCCCCAAGCTTCTCTGGCAAACAACCATACTCAGCCACAAGCTTCTCTGGCAAACAACCATACTCAGCCACAAGCTTCTCTGGCAGATTATATTTCGAAAACACACTGACCCAGTAAGACACCTCTCATGCTCGCTTAAGTGCAGCCATGTTCACTCACTTGTATATCAGACTGTTGTAAGTTAATATATCATTATTTTCTTAGCAAATACCTGTACTTTACCTAGCATTCCTTCGATCACAGGACGGCTTCAGTTCAAACTAACTCACGTTACACCTATCCTGTTGGCTTAAATTAAACCGTATTGGCTCACGCATATTAACCAAGTCTAAAGATAAGATACTACGAGCTTTTGTACGGATAATTTATCCTTAATGAAGGAAAAAATGTCCCGAAGAAGCCGTCAGCAACCTTTCCCCTCAATAGCACAGCCTACACTGACCATTCAAATGTGACATCATCAAAGATTCACCTTATTTCCCGGATGCCTTTCTGTTCGAAAAACTTAAATTTAACGCCTAACCGGTAACTCAACCAATCGATGAAAGAAAACGGGGGACTAGGAGAGAACGTGGAGCCAAGATAGAACGTAGGCTACAGAGAAGGACAGAGAATGTACGAGGTAAGAGATAAAACGTAAGCAAACTCCCCTGCCAGCCTTCCCCTACTATCCAGCTGTTCGGGTCTAGGTAAGAATGTTCAGCCTCCTGTACTACGCCACCAGAAACAGAAACGCCTTGTTTTGTGAGGTCAGGGTGGGGAACTACTAACGCGTTACCGGTTGCAGACGACACAATAAACGCCTGTACTGTTAGGTGAGGTAGCGTACTTCAGTTTTTGTAGATATGTAAATGCTTTATACCATCTGGTACAGGTTATCCTAATCATGGTCGACAGCTGACGTACATGGAATAGTTTCTGACTCCTCTGGTTCTCTTTCATATATTGATGTCCCCTATATTAGTTTGTGCCTAGACTGACAGTCAGCAGGTGATGAGTGCAGGTATATATTGTAGAAAGGCATTACATATCTGCAGTCAACGGTGTTCTCATGGTCGAGGTATTTTTCCCATAAGTGTAAGTTCAGCTATCTGTATCTTTAGCCTTTAGCACAGGTTAGCAATTTGTCTGTTAGGCGTATTAGTTTTAGGGATTTTAGATTAGTTTATTTTCTATAAATAATGCAATATTTAAAAACAAGTAAGAAATAAAAAATAATAAAAAAATATATATATATATATATATATATATATATATATATATATATATATATATATATATATATATATAGCTTAATGACCAGGGAGTTCGGCCTCGATGGTCAAGAGGCATTAAAAAAAAAAAAAAGTGCCATCTACGGGTTTCTAGGCTATTCGAAAGCACCTTTCTTTTTTTTTTTTTCTTCTTTAACATCCCAACTGCAGGTGACGTACATTTAGGTTCATTCTCCCCTCTACCAAACGATTATATTTGGAGAATTTATTGAGCGGATTTATTAAGGAGATTTATTTACGGGATTTATTTACGAGATTTATTAAGGCTGTATCTATCCTCCCACTCTTGAAAATTAAATAAAATCGTACGAAGTTTGCTCGAATAAAGCGGAAATTACCCCACTATACCCCACTCAACCCCACCATTACCTCACTACACCCCACCCAACCCCACCATTACTCCAGTACACCCACCATTACCCCACTACACCCCACCCAACCCCACCATTACCCCACCACACCCCACCCAACCCCACCATTACCCCACTACACCCCACCCAACTCCACCATTACCCCACTACACCCCACCCAACCCCACCATTACCCCACTATACCCCACCATTACCCCACTTAACTCCACCATTATCCCACTACACTCCACCCAACCCCACCATTACCCCACAACACCCCACCCAACCCCCCAATTACACCACAACACCACACCCAACCCCACCATTACCCCACTACACCCCACCCAACCCCACCATTACCCAACTACACCCCACCCAACCCACCATTACCCCACTACACCCCACCCAACCCCACCATTATCCCACCACACCCCACTCAACTCTATCATTACCCCACTACACCCCACCCAAGCCCACCATTACCCCATTACACCCAACCCAACCCCACCATTACCCCATTACACCCAACCCAACCCCACCATTACCCCACTACACCCCACCCAACCCCACCATTACCCCACTACACCCCACCCAACCCCAACATTACCCCGCTACACCTCACCCAACCCTACCATTACCCCACTACACCCAACCCAACCCCACCATTACCTCACTACACCCCACCCAACCCCAACATTGCTCCACTACACCCCACCCAATCCTGCCAGAGAAAGGGAGGAAGGAGGAGGGATAGGATGGAACGAAGGAAGGAACGGAAGAAGTAAGGAAGGAAGGAAGGAAAGTAGGTAGGTAGGAAGACAGGTAAAGGAGGAAGGGAAAAGGGAAGAAGGGATGGAGGAAAGAAAGGAAAGTCAGGAAGGAAAGGATGAAGGAGTGTAGCAAAAAGGAAGGGAGTTAAAGGAGGGACGGACGAAGGAAGCGAGGTAGGTAAGTTGTTAGGTAGGTTCGTTGGTCGATTGGTAGGTAGGTAGGTAGGTTGTTAGGCAGGTAAGAAGGTAAGGAAGGAAGGAAGAAGGTGGGAAGACAGGTAAGTAGGTAATGAAAGAAAGGAAGGAGGCAGAAAAAAATAAATGTCATGAAGGAAGGAAAGATGAAAATTTGGTCAGTAGGTAAGTAGGAAAGGAAGGATAAAATGAAGGAAGGAAGGAAAGTAGGTAGGTAAGGAAGGAAAGAAGGAAAGGAAAAAAGGAACATCAGGATGGAAGGAATGAAGAATGGCAGGAAAAAGGAAGGAAGGAATTAAGGGAGGGAGGGAAGGAGGAAAGAAGGAATAAGACAGAAGGAAGGATGGAAGGACGAAAGGGAAGGAAGGAAGGAAGGAAGGAGAGGAAAGAAAGAAGGAAGGAGGGTACATGAGACAGTAAGAAGTAAAGGAGAGAACGTAGGAAGAAAAAAAGGAAGGAAGGAACGAAGAGAAGGAACGAAGAGGAAGAAAAGGAACGAAGAGGTCAAGCTGGGAGGAAGTGAGCGAGGATGAAGGGAAGGATGAAAGAGACGGAGGAACTAAAGAATGATGGAAGGAAGGGAGAAAGAAAGGAAGATAGGAAATGATGTCAGGATGGAAGATAGGAAGGAAGGGGGTCAGGAAGGAAAGAAGAAAGGAATGAAGGATGGATGGAAGGAAGGAAGGAGTGATGTCTGAAAGGTCATGGAAGAAATAAAAGAGGGAAGGAAGGAAGGATGGAAAGATCGGATTGTTACGAAAGAAGGAAGGAAAGAAGGAAGTAGGTCGGCAGGTAGGTAGGCAGGCAGGTATGCAGGTCACAAGGCAGTTAAGAAAATTAAATACGTGGGTAGGTCATGGAGGGAGAGAGGTTGATGTCATCCTCCTTGTTATGGTTTCTGCCGTTACTGGAGTGTTGTACCAATTATCTACACAAACATTAATCAACCATGGCGTCTCTAATAAGGACATCAACCGACTAACAAGGAAAATCATCGATAGTTGGTACAATAAGAATAACGACAGAAATTCAGAAAAGAGACAACCTGGTAAAATACTACAAGAGTAAAATGACAAGTCACCTGCTACTAAGGAAAAGCCCTCGCCAGGAGAGGGACATACTTCAGAGGTGGCATGTTTTAATCAGGTTTACTTGGCAAGGGAACTGCGAAGTTCTCCACTTTGTTTATGTGGGCATGATTACCATGAAATTGTCTCGACGCCTGAGTTACCATTTTACAGCTGGAGCACCTAAAAACCACCTCAAACACGAACACGGAGTTGCCCTTACATGGAAAATATTGGGGAAAAATACTGAAATTTTGACTACATGTGGGGATGTACGACGCCTCCTCTTATTAGAAGCACTGTGTATCAAGGAACAAAACCCTATACTCAATATACAAGAGGAAGATCTCCAAGTCCTCCCAAGCTTACGGGGAGCGCCACACCCCAATTATAACAACCAATCGGGATCGAGTTCATTCAGGTGTCCGATTTAGGACACGGATTAATTGGTGACATGGCTGCCAGCGCTGCAACCTGGCTGTACTCCACCCATTTTCCATCAAGAATATCGCCTTTGAATGTTAATTACTATCGCGATTACCTATTCGAATGAAGGAAAAAGTGAAGTATTTAATGGGTGATGAGAACTATGAATAATTGAGAAGTAGCTAATTATTTCCTGCGCCAACGTAATCAATTCAATCCGGTGACAATTTTACGTTTATTGCTCTCTGCATAACTAGTTCACCTTTAGGATAGATATTTTGAAATAGACGGCATATAGAGCCTTCATTAATACCTTTACTACTAGAGGTCTGCACCAAGAGGAGAAAATAACATAGCGGTAACATATATAGAATAATACATCCAGGGACGAAGGGTGAATGTCTGTAATCCAAAGTGAACGTTGAGAAAATTGTTGAATGTACTGTACAGGGTAAGGTGAATATTGAGCTCCAATCTTCTTGCGGGGGCGGCTTAATTTGCTAGATTTGGGCAGATTCATGAAATTACCAGTCTACCATGTAGTCAGTGGACGTAAGAAAGCAGACATTATAAAGCATGAATAGTTTTAAGTACTGTTAGAAATGATATAGAACGTACAGTATTTGTAGCTTGTATGTCCCCGTAACACGAGAACTGAATTGTTTAAAGTATGGGTGTGTGATTCTAAGTGTGGCACAGAACGAAGAGTCATGAGTAAGAGAAGTAGAAATAAAGCTATTGAGGAAAATATGTGAAATGGATAAGTTAGTGTACAAGATGTGATTAATGACAGATGTGGATTTAGGAAGTATCCTGACAGAGCTGAAGAGAGCGTGCTCAGATGGTAAAGTAGACTGAGAAAAGGTGTAAGAAGAGTGATGAATATCTGTATGAGAGTCTGAAGGCGGGAGGAAGCGTGGTAGGCCAAGATGATGGTGAACTGGTATGGTAAATCAGTATGTGAGGAAGCAAAGTACTGAGTCGAGGTACCGTAAGTGAGGAAGCGAGGTACTGAGTCGAAGTACCGTAAGTGAGGAAGCGAGGTACTGAGTCGAGGTACCGTAAGTGAGGAAGCGAGGTACTGAGTCGAGGTACCGTAAGTGAGGAAGCGAGGTACTGAGTCGAAGTACCGTAAGTGAGGAAGCAAGGTACTGAGTCGAGGTATCGCAAGTGAGGAAGCGAGGTACTGAGTCGAGGTACCGTAAATGAATTGACGGAGTGACTGAGTTGTCGGATTGGCCTTGCGTGATAAGTAAAGTGAGTCACTTCTATTTTTAAAAATGCCGATCATGATGCCTGTCAGGTAGAACCGGGATTCCAGGAAGCTGCGTGGCAACTGAATGGGTGTGTGGCCCATTTCACTGAAGATGCTTTTAATTTATTCTCCCTCTATCTTATTCTCTTGCTTTGTGGACCCAACCTCACCCCACCCTATGAGGAGAAATAAAGGTCGAAATGATGATCATGGAGCGACAGCCACGTACGTGATAACGATGACGTTGCGTGAATGAAGTGTGGCGACCGGTAAAAATAAATAAATAAATAAATAAATAAATAACAATAAAGAACGAGCGTGATTGGTGCAAGCATGAAGAGCTGTGAGTAGTCATCCATGTCTGCACTGTTGTGTACTCTGTCACTGGCTATACAGCGGCTACAGAGTCCTCCATTACTTAATGTGACGAGTTTTTTTTCAAATGTATTGGAGTAAGTTATTTGAAAACCATACGTAAGTAAATAAAGTAAAATAAATGCGTACTTTTTAAAAATTTGATATTCACAAAAGTTACTTGCATGAGTACAGTTACTACTCACGTAAATTTCTTGCGTTACATTACAACTCTGATTCTCTGTTGCATTCTTCGTAACTCCTGGCGATTATAATTATCTTTGGAAGGATTTCTAACTGAACGGGTTAATGAAGGTTGTATCTAACAACTCCAATTCGAAAAAGTCTATTGAAAAGAAATAATGAAAGAAAAGAAGAAAGACAAATGAAAGAAAGGAAAGAAGAAAATAAAAGTGAAAAGAAAAAACGAAGTCGCATGATGATTACAAGAATAAAATTAGGGTATTCTTAGCTAAAAAAAAAAAAAAAAAATCTGAATATTGCACATATAAAATTTTAAATGAAAGAAAAACATTCGGGAGCCGAGTGCTAATCGCCCGCCAGACTATGCTCTTGCCCAAGTCCAAGATTTAGGCCATGTCTTGACACTAAAGGTTTCATGTTGATAGCTTAAAGCCGTACACGAGATATAATGGTGCTAAAGGCGGGCCATAAAAATTGGCCATATCTTGATACCTTGAAGGTTTCATGTCAATTGCTCAGGCAGTTCATGAGATATAATGGTGCTAAAGGAGGGTGATAAAAACTAGTTGACCTTTGCAGCAGACCTTGACCTTGACCACAAGTGCTCATTTTCGAACTCGTCTAAGATTTTGGCTATATCTTGATACCCTGAAGGTTTCATGTTGATAGCTCAAGCGGTTCATGAGATATAATGGTGCTAAAGGCGGATGATAAAAATTAGTTGACCTTTGGCAGCCGTTTTGGTGACCTTGGCCCCGAGTGCCCATTTTCGAACTCAGCCAAGATTTTAGCCATATCTTGATGAACTTAATGTTTTATGTTGATAGCTCAAGCCGTTCATGATATATAATGGGAACACACACACACACACACACACACACACACACAGAGGCAGGCAAAAACATTATTGCTTCGCCTTCTAAAAGCGGACGATAAAAATACGTCTCTGGAATGAAGTAGTGAAGGCTGCATGAAGCTTCTGTGCTAAAATAATAATAATAATAATAATAATAATAATAATAGTCAGGCGTTAACCAAAGAATGTGCTTTTCACTTTTCTGCCGCCGTCCGATGAATTTACTATACCTTATCTTAAATACTGAGCCGTGTTCTTATGCCCGTAGGAGGCTTTGAAGCACAATTTCCCATGCTATTTATTATGCGTATTGCAACTTAAACACTCTTTAGATGTATATCCCTGTATTATATTGTATCGACATATTTTGCCTCAGAGTCGTACAAAAGGGGGAAAAAAGTGTAATAGCCTATGCGAAGTAAACCGCTGAGCAAGAGATGCCACAAGCCTCCTATATGCCACCCAGAAAAAGACCCTATATCTCTCCCCAGTCAGTTCGAGAGATCTTGAACAAAAAGAACATAGATTACTGAGCAGTATTTCCAGATCAGATTCTTTCTACCTGCTAGAATATAACAAACTAACCCTCACACACCCCCCCCCCAAAAAAAAAAAAAAAAAAAAAAGGCTAAATCCCCGTGAAATATCGCCAAAATCAGTCTTCCTCTAAATCAGCCACGTAGTATAAGCAACGCATTTTAACAAAACAATAACTTTAAAAATATGTTAAGTAAACAGAGTTCAAACAATTTCTCGCTTAAAAATGAATAAAAAATAGCAGACAAATTGAGCAGGATACAGCCATGACGAGCACACTTTGTGGGGTGTGGGGTGGGGTGGTGGTGGTGTGAAGGGTGTGCTCTTAATATCTGTATCATGATGACTTGTAATACTCTACTTATTTTAACTTAGCTCAGATTTTCGCCCATTTTCAGATTACTGCACGTAACTCATTGAAATAGAAAAGGCAATACTAAAGCCCTACATCCTTTCCATCGCACTTTTTAGCGACTAGCAGCAATCAAATGTTAATCGCTTGTTACAGCTCAACATTCGCAACACAAAGACTGTAACTTTAGGCCAAGTTGACGTTAGATGAAGATATCAATTTGTCTGACGCTGCGGACTGTTCTAAAATGCATGGGACAACCTTCGTCATTCTGGGCCGTATTTATAAACACTGACAAACTTAAGCTGTGAATTAAATTACTTGATTATAGGGTTACCCATGGGAGCAATGAAGAGAGAGGAGGAGGTAAGCTCCCCCCCTCTCCCCAGTTTCTAATAATAAACTGATTTAATTATATTATTTATGCATTCAATAGCAATGACTGTTTCGTTGCTTGCATCTTTAACTATTTAACAGTTATTAATCTACACTGTATTACATCAATTTTCATGCAGCTGTATCTCAAGAAACTGAGTTTCCTTGCGTCCTCATCACCTCTCTTTTTGTACAGTTTTCTGCAGTGTCCTCTTATTGTTGCTTCCCCATAGGTTATATATTCATTCACGTCTATTTTCTCTTTTCCTGTGATGCATTTAGTTAACATAATCATGTCTCCTCTTTTCCTTCTCTTCTGTAGGCTTATGTTAGTAGGTTTAATTTTTAGAGTCTTTCTTCATAGCTTAGGTCCCTTAAACTTGGTGTCCATCCCTTTGTACCTTTTCAGTCTTATCTAAGTGCTGTTTGAAGTTCGGATTCCAGACTATTAATGCATACTTCAGAGTTGGTCTGATGAATGATGTTATTATCTTTCTCAGCATGTCTTCATTTATATATGTGAATGCTACCCTCATATTAACAAGCAGTGTGTGCAACTATACATGTTCCTTTCTTTTTCATTTCTGTGGTCAGCTGGTGATAGTCTATTATTGATAATCACTCCTAAATCCTTTTCTCTTTCTGATATACGTAGGGTTGAACTTCTTAACTTATAATCCCAGTCTGGTCTTTTTTAACTTTTACCAATCTTTATTACATGACAGTTGTCCACATTGAATTCCATTTGCCATCTATTGCTCTATTCATGAAGTTTATTTAATTCCTCCTGTAGCTCAATGCAAGAGTCTGTGTTTGTAATTTCCCTTTGTATTTTTGCATCATCAACAAACATATTTAGGTGGCTTCCATTTTCAATGTTGCTGTCTATAATTGTCATTTATGCACACTAAAAACATAATTGGTGCCAGCACCGAGCCGTGTCGAACTCCATTTGTCACTTCTCTAAATGGCGAGTTATTTCCCCTTAGCACTGTTCTCATTTCCCTTTTACTGAGAAAATCTTGCACCCAATCGCACATATTAGCTTGGATTCCTCCTTGTTGGAACAGTTTCCATAAAAGACTATTGTGTGGAACTCTGTCAAATGCCTTCTTGAAATCCAAATATATGCTGTCTATCCAGCCATCTCTTTTCTGTATTCACTCTGCAGTGCTATCATAATAACTTAATAGGTTAGTTACTCATGATTTTCCCTTTCTAAAACCAGATTATCTTTATCATACTGTGTTTTTCTAGGTGATTTACCCAAATTTTTCGTATCAGTTTTTCTAACATTTTGCTTACGACGCTGGTTAGTGATACTGGCTGGTAGTTAAGTGGATTTTGTCTATTTCCATTCTTGAAAAAGGGCATGATGTTTGCTTTCTTCTAAATATCAGGTAATTTTCCTTGTCTTAAAGATTCTCTAAATATTAAATGTAACGGACAACTTAGCTCTTTTGTACATTCCTGTAGTACCCAACACGAAATCTCGTCAGCGCCATTGGCTTTTCCCCTGTCTAATTTCCTTGTCTCTTCCTGGACCTCTTGTTTTGTTGTACTTAATATGTGCAGGCATGCTTGTTCGTTTTCACCTCTCGCAAATCTACATACTTTAGTAAAAACTGACTGGAAATTTTAGTTTAGTACTTCACAAATATCTTCTTCGCTGATACAGATTTTTCCCCTCATCCATGATGGATTGTATTTTATCATTAACTTTTGCTTTGCTTCGTAGGTTGCTGAAAACAACTTCAACTGTGTGTGTGTGTGTGTGACGGGTGGTGTTGGCAACTCAGTATACAGCCAAAAGGTCCATTGTTCCAGCCGTGGCCTTGTCCTTGACTCGTCACTCTGACGCGGTTGATTCAGAATTCTCTCAGTCCACATCACTGAGCTCTATATAGGATCGCAGGGCAGCGGCTGAGGCAACATACCGACCACAACTCAGCTAAGAAAAGCGTCTTACGCAGGACGAGGCGCCATCAGCAACTTTGATAAAATTTGGGTAAGGACTTTTACTATTTTATTTCATCTGAAAAAATGTCTTGTGAGGTCTGTCAGTTTGTTTCATGCGTAATATTTAATTTTCACTATATATTTAATAACGAATGATTCATGGGATGTATTTTACTGATGATTTAGTAGATGGTTATTATTTACATATCACAAACAGATAATTTATCGTCCTCTTGTTAATGTAAGCTTTGGCTCAACTGTTCGGCGTTTTTTCCACTTGTCCCTCAAACACGTGTTTTCAGGCACTTTTGCAAGTTTGAAAAATGTTTAATGGATTAAACAGTGATTTCTACTTTTAGCTTGGAACGAGCGAGAGAATGGAGAACATTGTCATTCATATAGTAGCTAGGATAGTGGCGCACGTCAAAATTTAGTTATTTTGGAAATCATAAAAGCTACAGCGAACCTACCCACTGCATTGGGAACTACTAGGAACGACTGTGAAAAAGGCCCTGAACGTTTACCTCATCATGCCACCAAAGGACAACGCATCCGGGACGTTTGAAAGTTGATAACGTTAGTACAAGCCTTCCATTTATATAAATACTGTAGATGGCATCATGGCAGGCAGGTAGAGAAGTAGGTATATTTTCCACTGCGGAGAGGAGGATGGACTCAGGCACATAACGAAGAGAGGATTACTACAGTATGCCACTTTGCCTATGCTAGGCAGCTCCTACAAGAGTAACGAAGCTACAGTACTAGAAAAAGATAGCAAGTATGGGGCAGAGCGACTGGGGTAAACACTAACACAGCCCCCCTAAGACTAGGGTAGGTTCAGAACTGACTGAATTTTTCAGGTCAGATTTTTAAACATTCTTTTTAAAATACTTTGTCAATAAACTGACTGCCGACTATGCAAGAAGGTTAGATGTAAATTTATTTTTCACTGAAGAAAATCTCTTGAACAAATAACCAAAATTTTGACCGTTGCTAGAAACAGTATAATATTCTCACACTGCCAAAAATTAAAATAAATTAATAAATGAACTTTTATATTGTTTTTTGAAGCATAATGAGCCTTGCACCGCCATTCGCTTCCATGTAACAATAAATTGTCATTGTATGACTATAAGAAACTACTATATAGGCATTTTAGTTATTTTGCAGTTTTGTAACATTTAGATATATGCCCCTTAAGAGCTTTCAAGGTCACCTAAGGAGTCAAATTTGTGCATGAAACTCTTGTATAATTCAGCAGTATATGTAAATCTTTATGAATCAGCACTGAAACAGTATGTTTCATTATTGCTAAAAAGCCCCATACTGATATGCGAAAGTTGTCATAAAAGCAGTTTGTTAAAAAGAAACAAAAGTCACGTCAGTTTTCCCCGGATAAAAAGCTATATCTCAAAGCATAAAATTCAACTCAAAGGTGAAACAGGAGTATCACGTGGTGCAAACTGATGCATTATGTTACGGTATGAGTTAATCTATTACTTGGATAGGACATTCCAATGTTTGTAATTAGCGCCTGTGACGTCACAGGCAATGGAAGGTTTTCGAATGCAATTTGCTTAGCATGTTTATTTTGATTTATCGTGAATGAAGGAGGAAAAAATCTTATATTTACTTGTCACGATACAGGAAGATGCAAAACAGTATCTAACCTTCTATAAAAGTCAAAATTGATGTTTGTTTTGGTTTGTTGGTACGCATTACATATCTGCTTAGCCATCCTGTTCTTGTAAACTAGAGAGAGTACGTAATACTTTATATGCAAGAAAAATACCCTCTTAATTTATACTTGTAACAGTAATATATTATAATTTGGTTTAGTCATTGACAGGAAAATGTATTTTTGTGTGTATCAAGAATGGCATTTAAATCCCTATGATAACGCGCCCATTACAGTATTGATTCACAATTTTGTTACTTTCTTCTGTGGTAATGCGATCGTCACTTTTGAATCGTCGTCAGAATAGAATTGGAATAATTCTTACCTCTCGTCGGAAGAAGTTAGTGTAAAATTGAAGCAACATGCCAACACTGCCCAGGTTATGCATAATTAGGTAGGCTGATCCAAATGCCGCCGTAAGTGGCGCGTATGGGCAGGGGAGTTAAAAAAGGAGTTCAGGCACGTGGTGTATGTCCCCTGTGTGTGTGTTTCTCCCCCCCTTTTTTTTTTTTTTTTTTTTTTTTTAATAAGGATGCCAATAATTGATTGGGGAGAGGCTTGGTTTGGTAAAGTTGCATTTTAGGTAGCACAAATGCCTTACCAGTTATTCTCTTCTTTGAAGTTTTATATATTTTCATCATTTTTAGAATGGTAAATTATTGTTTCCTCTCAGTTTTGCTTTCCCTTAGGTTTTATCCGTGTCCACTCTCCTCAAGTGTGTTTGTTAAATGTAATGGTGGGGACGGTAAAACCTATTCAGATCTACCTAAATTTGTTGTTATGAGGCTAAGCTTACATACCCATAGCCTAGCCTTACCAAACCTAACAACACTAATCCCACTTAATATTAACCTAACCCAACCTAGCAAAAGAGTGTAACTTATCTTGACTTAACCAAATCTAACCTAATAGTCTAGCCCATCCTAGCCGAACTTAACGTAACATGCTTTCACCTAACCTAACCTAAATTACGGGATCATATCACTTATAAAGGCTCCAATATGCTTCCATACATCAGCCTTGGTCACGTAATGGCAACTCTCAACATTGCTCGATCCCTGGCAGCCTCCATGTTCAGTTCCATATCCCTGATGTCAGATTATAACCTCATCTCAGGTTATTTTTCGTCTCGCTCTCACAGCGCTACCATCGACATTCATACCTCACACCTTCTGCACCCAGTTGTCATCGTCCATCTTCACAACTTGCTGAAACCATCTCAATCTACCCCTCCTCGTCACAACACCAATACATTTAAGTCCCAACCATCCTCTCAACTCTTCATTTGCAATCCTGGCCTCTCCAGCCCTCACATTTAACGATGCACTTCACATCCATCTAATCATTGTCATTTTTTGTACATTTGAGCCTACCAGTATCTGCTTCTTTTACTGACCTGGTCTTACTACCATACAGCATTACACTCCTAACATGATCATACAAGATCTATTAGCATGGACGGAGAGCCCTCTCATTGTCAGGAGAGACAACAGCTTCCTAAACTTACTCCAACCACTCCATACCCTAGCCACAGAGCTAGCTCCAGCCCCACCTCCAGCACATTACATGTCCCCCAAATAACAAAACTCTTCCACACTCAAGAGACACTCCAGCATGATCAATCCTTTCATGCATCTCAGTCTCTACACACTCTTCTCAACATACTGCAGACACAAAATCAGCATAATTTTGCAGCCTGCCTCTCATACCACTACAGTACATCTCTTATGCATCAGCTTATTAAAAACACTGCATAAAATGCAGTTACATCCAGCACCCTTGCGATAAACCGTACATGGCCACAATCCCTCTGCTTTGACTACCCCACTATTCCTTGGTATCACTGCTTTTATTTTTTTTGCATTTTCTCACAGACCCCTTTACCCCATTTCATCTCTGCATTTCCTAATTCTTTCTCCAGGCTTCCTTTCATTTTCTGCAGTCAAATCCAAGTCTTCAGCATACAACATCTCCCACAGGATTCCATTTCTGAAGCCACATGAGAGAGCTTCAAGTACCATGATAAACAATAAAGGACAGACCCCTGATGCATATCAGCATTCACAGAAAACTCATCATTCAAATCCCCATTCATTCTTTCCTGGGTGCAAGCATCTTCATACTGTACATTGCCTAACCAGTTTAACCAGCCACTCCTTTATCCCAGGCTTTCTCATTGCTGATTTCATCACCTCCCTAGGAACTATGTCAGAGACCTTCTCCATATTTGATAATGATCATTGTCAGGTATAATTATTCCCCTGTACTAAGGAGAAGATGAGAGAGAGAAGAGAGAGGTATATGTGAGCAAGAGAAAGGAGGTTAAGAGACTGGTGAAGGAGAGTAAGAAGAAAGTGGATGAACAGTTTGGGAGGAATCTGAGTGTGAAATGGAGGGAGAGTAAGAAATTGTTTTGGAAGGAGGTACAGAAAGTAAGGCAGTGGGAAAGGGGAAATAGTAGGGGAGTGAAAGATAGGAATAATAGATTGTTGGTGGAGAAAAGAGAGAAATTGAGGTGATGGAAGGAGCACTTTGAGGATTTTTGAATGTACAGAATGAGAGCAGTGCGAGTATAAGTGGTTGGGGAATGGCTGGGAGAAGAAGAGATGAGAGGAGGGAGGAAGAGATCAGTAGGGCGGAAGTAGTGGAAGCAATGAAGAAGATTAAGCTGGGGAAGGCCCAAGGAATTGATGGAGTGTGTGGTGAAATGCTTAGGTATAGGGGTGAGATTATTGTGGAGTGGATATGGAAGTTGTGTAGATTGGCTTGGGAAGAGGGAAGGGTTCCAGAGGACTGGAAATCAGGTATAATTGTTCCTCTGTACAAAGGAAAAGGGGAGAGAGAAGTATGTGGTAACCATAGGGGTATTTGCCTTCTTAGTGTGACTGGTAAAATATATGGTAGAATACTCATTGATAGGGTTAGGCATATGACAGAGGAGCTAGTTGGAGAAGAACAAGGGGGATTTAGGAAGGGAAAAGGGTGTGTAGATCAGATATTTGTTCTAAGATGTTTAGTGGAGAAGTATCTAGAGAAGGGAAGGAAAGTGTACGCTGCCTTCATGGACTTGGAGAAAGCTTATGACAGAATAGATAGGAAAGGTATGTGGAAGGTATTAAGAATATATGGAGTGGAGGGGAAATTGTTGAGTGCTGTGAAGAGTATGTACGAGGGAGCTAGGGCTACGGTGCGAGTGGATGGTGAGCTGAGTGAGTTCTTTGATCTCAATGTGGGACTGAAACAGGGGTGTGTAATGTCTCCATGGCTGTTTAATATATATATGGATGGGGTCGTAAAGGAGGTACAAGGTAGGGCAGTGGATGTGGGGGTGGCCCTAATGAATGAGGGTGAGATTTGGAAGCTTCCGGTGTTGCTGTTTGCTGATGATACAGTATTGTTGAGTGAAGATGAATGGGAGTTGCAAGGTTTGGTGAATGAATTTGGGACAGTGTGTAGGAGGAGGAAGCTGAAAGTTAATGTAAACAAAAGTAAAGTTATGGTGTTTGAGAGGAATGAAGTCACAGAGTGTGCAGTGAGGTTGGATGGTGAGGATATGGAGAATGTGAGTGCATTCAAGTACTTGGGTAGTGTGATGAGTAAGGATGGAACTTTGGGGGATGAAGTACGTGAAAGGGTACAGCAGGGAAGGAAGGTTGTTGGCACACTGAAAGCAGTGATGAGAAATAGGGAGGTGAGTATGGAAGTTAAGAAGTCACTGCATGATGGTATTGTGATCCCTACCCTGACGTATGGAAGCGAGGCGTGGACCTTGCAAGAGGGGAACAAGTCAAGAGTGAGAGCAGTGGAAATGAGTTACTTGAGAGGAGCATGTGGAGTGACATGGAGGGACAGGTTGACGAATGAAGAAGTGAAGGAACGTTGTGGGGTAGATGTGGATGTGGTTGAAAAGATTAGGAGAAATACACTGAGGTGGTTTGGACATGTGGAGAGGATGGAGAAAGAAAGACTGACTAAGAGGGTGTATGTAGGTGAGGTGGAGGGAGGGAGAGGGAGGGGTAGACCGAGGATGAGGTGGAGGGATGGAGTTGAGAGGTATATGAGGTAGGGGGGTGAGTTGGGGGGAGGTGAGTCAAATGGTGGGTGACAGAGTGACTTGGAGGCGTTTTGTCTGACGCCACCCTATGCGGGATTAGGGCGTCGGGCTATAGATAGAAAGATAGACTAAGGAAAAGGAGAAGAAGTGTGTGATAATCAAAGGGGTATTTGTCTTCTTAGTGTAATAGGAAAAGTACGATATTGGTATATGGTAGGTTACTTATTGACAGAGTTAGGGAAGTAACAGAGGAATTAGCTAGTTGGAGAAGAACAGAGGTTTTAGAAGAAGAGGTTGTGTAGATCAGATAGCCATTCATTATTAGGTCTTTAGTGGAAAAGTTTCTAAAGAAGAGAAAGAATTTGTATGCAGCTTTCATTGATGGATTTGGAGAAATCATACAACAGAGCTTGGTGAATTAGTTTGGGAGAGTGTAAGAAACGGAATTTAAAGGTGAATGTAGGGAAGAGTAAAGTTATGGTCTTCAAGAGAAATGAAGTCACTGAATGTACATTGAGGTTGGATGAGGAGGAAATGGAAAATGAGTGCATTTAAGTATGGTACTGTACGTGGGTAGTGTGATTATTAAGGATGGAAGTTTTGAGGGTGAACCTGTAAGGGTACAACAAGGAAGAATGGTTGATGGTTCTTTGAAAGCAGTGATAAGGAACAGGGAAGTGAGCATGGAAGTAAAAAAGCCTCTGCATGACAGTACAGTAGTGTAATACCTCGATATACGATACCCCGGCTTAACGATGGGGGTAGAAATACCACCATATCCCACCTAACGATGGCCAAATCTCAGTTTAATGATGGGTTTTGATTTTTTTTACCAATTTTGATTATATTTTAGTCTAAAATTGTGTGTTTAGGTTGATTTATAAACAGTTTTTAGACTTAGATTAATGTGCTTTAGCCATAGGTGGGGTTAACATTGTCATTGTGGGGTACCGGTATGGTTTACTAAGCTTGATATTTTCCAAACATATTTGATGATTTTCAGATTTTATTTGTTGGTTTTAGTGAGTTATTTACAGGTGTTAGGCTAAGGTTAGCTTCCATGACAGCTGTTAGGCCATTTAGATTGGCTTTAAACTAGTTTTTGGGCTCATTTGGGTGGGTTTTGGGCTTGGTTTGGGGGGAAACCCAAGGCTGGTAAACACTCCACATTGCATTACATGTTAAAAGTACCCTGATATACGATATCCTGCCTAACAATGGGGTTTTACCTAACCAATTACAACGTTAAACCGGGGTATGCCTGTATTGCAGAACCAACTCTAACGTATGGAAGTGAAGCTTGTACCTTGTTGGAGGGACACAAGTCAAGAGTGAGAGCATTGGGAGTGAGTTATTTGAGTGGAGCATATGGAGTCACATGGAGAGACAGACTGTCAAGTGAGGAAATGAAGGAGCATTACAGTATGGATGTGGATATGATAAAAAGCGTTAGGAGAAATACATTGAGGTGGTTTGGCCATATGGAGTAGCTGTAGTGGGTGCTGAGTAAGTGTTCTTTCTGACCACAGATTATAGTGGACAACAACCATGTTTTTGTGGTTCAGAACTACCAACCCTACCACATCAACACAGCCAGATGTCCCAGTACTAGTAAGCTCCTAAAAGCCGTTTGGAACAACTGTGAAGTTGGAGGTTGGTTTGGGTATGGGTCCAACCAATGCTTGGTCCTGAAAGGTTAGGGACAGTTGTGAAAATTGGCTGTAAGCTGTCAAATCTTTGTATTGTTTATGCATATTTCTTCCATTGCCATCCCATGTTTGAAATTACCTCCTTTAGTGGTATAGTATTTAGCACTTCTGGTGCAGTACGGTACTGATATGGTGCATTTTCGTGAATCCACAGATCATTTACAAGGGGACACTTTAACTGTAATCATGGCTTCATCAAGGATTGCTGTGGTGAGTATACATATACCTGCAAATTCTTATTAAGGTAAAGAATTAAGACAGTTTTATTGTATGTTTTCACTGAAACTCTTATGCTGCATATAGCAGTGCCTTCATTTTAACTGTGTATGTAAATAAATTTTTGCTACTAATGGAAATAGCAATTCTTTAAATTGAGCATAGTGATGCTGTTGTTAATACATTTTGAGTGTTGATGCAGTTATCTATCCGCTTTAGGTGACTGGTGCCAACAAAGGTATTGGATTTGGTATCATGAAGGAGTTGTGTGCCAAGTTTGATGGCATTGTGTACCTGACAGCCCGAGATGAAGAACGAGGTCGTGCTGCTGTGGAGAAGCTAGCAAAGGTTTGCAGTTTTCCTTGCTGATACCTGCTACAATGTATTTTTAGACTTTCACTAAAATGCCATGTTTGTGCTACCTTCTGGTCATCACAAAACTACATTACAGTAACTCAGTTATCCATTATCACAATATCTGACCCAACACAACATCTGGCGCTGTTGGCTCGACTCTGTTAAAGCAATATCCAGCAAAATTATGCAACATTTGGTTCCAAAACGGAAGTACCGTAACCAGTGGTTATATGCAATATCCAACTCTTAGGCATATCAACCGTTTCATTCGTGGTAGCCAACTGGTGCTGTATTACTGTACTGTATCGGTACTGTATTGTATTTTATGCTTAGTTTTTATCTTTTACTCATGGGAAAGTTTGTAGGATAGAAGTCCAAGACAGAAAGTAACACAATATCCGGATCAATGCCGAATGGCAAGATGATGGGGTGTTCTATGAAACATCCAGTGTTTCTCGTTATTATAGGGGTTGGCTGAATTACATCAGTATGTGGATCAGGAAGGACCTCTTGCATGCAGCGAGATAAATGATATCCCTTAAAGCTTTCACTAGACCTCCCTAATGCTGAAATGTATCATCATGAAGTACTGGTAACTACTGTACTGTATTAACTGGGGCCACATTAGTGCAAGCAGAGCCCTTCATGATATGGTAGTTATTATTACTTGATTTAAGCCTGTCCATATTCAGAATAAACTTGGCTCTTATTAGAAAGAATACAGTATTCTTTTATCCACCAAACTGCATCAGTCTGGAACTCACTTTCCCAGAGTTGTGTCCCCCCAGACTTCAACCTACAGCTTTTCAAGTCTAACTGTTACAGATATTTTATGGTTAGAGGATGCCAGTAATCTGGTGTATGGAATTTTTAATCATTTGTTTTTCCTTCCTCTGTTCTGTTATTTAAAAAAAAAAATACTGTATTTGTACGACAATGGTAATTACAGCCTGTCTCATTTTACCCACAGGCTTGAGGCTGGGCAACCAATACCAACAGTCCAAAAAATTTAAAAGTAGGTGACCAAACTATGCCTGTGAGAGCATTTTGCTTGATACAGAATTCACTAACCACCTTTACAGGGTTGGAGTAAGACACCAGAGAAATCATTGTTGATGATGAGATGATTATGATGAAACCATTAATTGAAAACTGTAGCTAAGATTCATGCTGTTAATGTATTTCAGCTGGGCACTGACTGCAAAATTCCACCCAACTTGACATTGATGATGAGCAGAGCATCAAGAGATTCAGAGACTACATTGCAAATACCTACGGAGGGACTTGATGTGCCTCGTGAATAATGCTATGCCATTGCCTACAAGGTTAGTGCTTTCCCTTTCACTGAGTTAATCTGGAGCATGAAAACCCATAGTATCGTAACTTTAACTAATCGTACATTACTTTAATTTAACTTTTGTTTTTAGACTATCAGTGTATTCTTACCCATCATCCAGTATACAGAAATTTATTTAGACAAGAAAGTATGATTAGTTGTAATTAACACTTGTATACTTTAATAAATATGGAAGAAGCTGCTGGAAACACATAGAGTTGCATGTAAATGCAATCAAGAATTAAAGGTCTTTTGGGAATATCCATAATATGGTATTGTTAAGAAAAGTAGATTATTAACCCCATCATTTTATTAGTATATACTGGTAGTGTTTATTGAATCCTGCTACTGTCAGATGATATTCTTGCAGTCTAGAGACCTTGTAATGCTGAGTGTTAAGGAAATAGTCCCCAATAATCTCCTCAGTATAATAACTTTTTTATTATTATTATTATTCAGTCTCATCTTAAATACCAAGACCAACTTGCCTAGCCCTGGGCTCCTACGCCTCTCCATGGGGCAAATTAGGATTGAGTGATGGATGGATTATTATGTATTATTATTATTATTATTATTATTATTATTATGTGGTAGGTGGGGGCACTCACCATCCACTCCCACTTAATGTAGTGCTGCTCTCAGGTGACCTTGTCTTATCTCCTCACTCCATCCTTCCTTCCTCTTCTGTCTTTCTTTCCTTCATTCTTTCCTCTTCCTTCTGCCTGTGGGTGAGTCTACACTGAGTGACAAGCCAAATGGTTTCCTGTGCACCAGGAAACCATTTACTACGCTGGGTGGTAACCATATAACCAAATTATGGCACCTGGTGGTTTGGTAGGTAATTAAGGTGCTCCAGTTTGGATTGAGCTGTGAGTGAAGGTTTATATCCAAGGGGTGGTTGGGGTTTATTGCTCATGTAATGCCACTCAGGAGATGAGTGAGGCTGGTCACTCTCATCTTAAATGTCAGGACCAACTGCCTTAACCCCTGGCTCTTACGTTTTGTATGGGGCAACACAGGAATAGATGATGGATGGATGGATGGATTATTATTTATTATTATTATCATTATTAATATCATCATCATTATTATTATTTTGAGTTGTTCTTGCTATTGCCAGATGATTTGTTTCATTCATTCATTTCATTTGCCAGACGCCTTGTGTATCCCAAGCGAGGTGGCCAAGGGCTTAGAGTTAATTATTTTACACGGGAGGGGCACTAATCCTCCACCAAGCACTTGACACTTAGGGATGCCAACAGTCATCTGGTGTTTCCCAAGCGAGTCACCCATCCAGAAGTATAACCAGACCCAATGTTACTTTTGTGCTTTGAAGAAACCTCTCATAGTGGAAGTTAATTGTGCCACTTCCCATAGATGCATTGGGTATTTTATGTAATCTATGTCCAACACCTGTTACTTGTTTTGAGGAAATTTTCAGGAGTCCAAAGAGTTAATGTAGACTGTGTTCAACCCTTTTACTACGAGTACTTGAAGTAACATCAGCTGTAAAAAGAAGAAGGGGGAGGGGGTGATCATTGAAAGCCTGAACATAATTTACATCATCCATAGAAGCAAAGAGGAGTTATTGAGATGACAGTTGTTAATTGTGGGATGAGGAAATGGTTGTTTAGGGTCATGAAATAGAGGGAGCTATTTATATAGAGCCTCTGTCATTTTTGGAATGAACAGCTTTAGTAGAAGGCAGCATGCCTAAGTAGATGGACAGTAGTGAAATATTTTAATTTTGGAGAGGAGCAGGAAATGTAGCCTGAAGAGTTCTTAAACTGGAGAAAGAGCATATTACTGGAAGATGGATTGAGGAGCTATGTATTAGGCAAAGCTTTGCATTTAGGAGTAATGTGAGTCTGTCTGTCTGGCAGTCATGTTAGACATGGAATGTGAATGTGTTAGCAAGAATATACATTAGTAGACATATGGTAAGAGTACAGTAACACAGTATACACTGTACTATGTATGCGTTGTTAGCTATGGCTCATTAGGAAATTGATGCTATGCCCACATTCATAAGTCTTATATTACAGTATATGCTGTATTTGAGTAATAGTCATCAACTGTCTGTGAATAGGAAATACCCATAGCACAGTGTGATGTGCATTGTATTGCATTTCATGATGTGTGAACTTTAAAGATTAATACTGAACATTGTGTTGCACATCACCCATCACCACTGATACAGTTTCATCCTGCATAGACTTTTTTTCTTTAATAAATAAATAGAATGCAGCACGTGAACCGTTTGGAGAACAAGCAGAAAACACCATCCGTGTGAACTTCTTTGGGACATTAGCAGTGTGTCATGCTCTTTTCCCCTTGTTGCGGCCTCATGCACGAGTAGTCACTGTGTCCAGCAGGTGTTGGTCATCTCTCCAAGGTGTCTGGTGATGAGCCTGCTGCCACTGCATTAAGGGAGAAGCTGGCATCACCCACTCTTACCTGAGAGGAGGAGCTGTGTGCTCTTATGAACCAGTTTTATTGAGTAAGTTTGTAGAAATTATAGGTGTTATGCAATGTTTTAAAAGAATTCCCTGTGATATATTTTGAATTATAAATGATTTTCATTAATAGCATATTAAGATCGTCAGACCTACTTTTTAGCAGATTGCCTTTTAAATTATTAATTATTTGCATTAATATGGTATTAAAAGATGCATCAAGCTTACTTTTCCCAACCAAGTACATATTACTGTATATAAGCACCTGTGGAGCATCTGTAGGGGAGTAAGGGGAGCACCTGCCTGGCATGCTCTTAGTCCCTGGATTCGTATCAGTATCTTTTATAAAGGCTCCAACGTGCTTGCATGCACTCGGCCTTGGCTTCACCTAATGGCAGTTCTCCATGCTGCTCAGTCACTGACAGCCCCTATTCAGTCCCTTTATCCCTGAGGTCACATATTATATGACCTCGTTCCAGAGTCTCTTTGGTCTGCCTCACACAATCCTATCCCTGATGTTCAGAGCATCTCAACCTCTCACAGTCATCCTCCTTCCTCTCACTGTACCCAGAATCATCTCAATCTCCTATCATTACAACACCAATATGTTTCAAGTCCTGTCCTTCCTCTCAACTCTTCAATTGCAATCCCTAGCCCCCCCCAGGCTTCAAACCCGTTTTAGGACGCACTACACATCCATGTATGAGAGTAATCATTGTCATTTCTGTATATATATAAGCCCCACGAATATCCCTCTTCCTTATTGCCCAGAGTCTGACTACCATATAGCATTACACTCCTGACACATGCTGTATGCAAAGATCACTCTTAGCATGGAAGAGAACCCTGTCAGTGTTAGGAGAGGCAACAGCTCCCTGAACTTCCTCAACCATTCCTTACCCTAGCCGCAAGCTCCAGCCCCACCTCAGCACATAACTGTACCCTCATATAGCAGAACTCCTCCACACAGTGATTATTTTGGCTGTTTAACAGCTCATGACCAAAAGGTGCAAGTAAATGGTAGTAGTTAAGGTGGATACAAGAGAAGCAATTCAGATGGTAAAGATGGGGGCATATGTCATGAGAAACTCAATAGCAGTGGTCATCTCTAACTTTGGCATTTGAGGCCATGTCAGAGTAACACTGTTTTCATCCAATATCCTGGTATACATGGCCACTGAATTATTCAGAGCATAGGTTACCTTCCCTTGATGTTAAAAAGATTGTACCTACCAGCCTACAAAGGATGATTGCATGCTGGAGTTGAGTGACACCAGCTGCCTATACCATGATTTGAAACCTGGTGCTAATGGGTCAGCAGCTTTACAGAAGTCAGCACTGATGACCAGCTTCAGATGAAAGGAAAAAAAAGATGTATCATTAATAAGCACATTCTTAAACATCTTGAATCCAATAACATATTAGTGACACTATGGCTTTTGCCATGAAAGATCCACCTATAGATATACTCAATCTCTTTGCTCCTATCATCCGTTATTCAGCTGATCAGTGTAATGGAGAAACCCCATGCAGTAGTCTTGATCTTTCTAAAGCTTTTTAGCAATGTGGCACCATTTTCACCTGTTATCCAAACTTTCCACTTGCTATGGCCTGTCATCTTTTGTCCCCTTGTGTTTCCTCATAATTCAGCAACAGAAAGTTAAGTGAGAAAGTAGGTGATGTATATTCCAGTTTCCACTCAGTTAATGCTGGCATGCTACAAGGATCACTCTGGCTCCAATCTGTTCCTCATTTTAATTAATTATCTCTTATCTGTCACCCATAATCCCCATTCAGTCCCATATGCAGATGACTCAGCACTTCACTCTGCCTTCACACAGAAAACATCAATTCACGGAGTTTAGTTCCTGTATCTTTTCAACTCAGCACAGCAGTCTCCTTAAGTCAAGGCACCACTATCTGAGATCACCTAATGGGGACAAAAATAATATTCATTTACATTTAATGCTAGAAAAAAACAAATATATACAATTTTACTAATTGACAAGTATTGTCCTAATTCCTATACTTCAGTGCAGCCAATATTCTTGTCACTAATTATTGAAATTCTCAGTATTTTGCTTAACAGTACCATCAATTGGACTATCTTATGTTGAACCATTTGCTAAAAATACCCCCTCAAAGAGCGAACTTGATTTATTGTATAGAATTATTAACTTTTTGACTGACTTCAAGCAGTTAACTATAATTTACAAGAGTTGCCAGAGGCACTCTCTGCTTGAATATTGCCCACCCTTGTGGAGTGGATGTGGATAGGTTGCACTACAACAACTGGACAAAAGTCAGAGCAGAGCTATAAGAAAAGTCAATGAAGCAGCCATAAACCTTATTGATGATGTGCCACCCCTACATGTAGAAGTTGCAGCCACTGTGTCATCTTGTCACGTCTTTGTGCGTGTGCTATATGGACTTCTGGCAGTGCCCTTGGCTTAATATGTCATTTGCCATATTGCAAAAATTTTGCCTGTCTGAAATTCATTTATTCCCAGAACCACTTCTCTTTGGCACTCACTTCCCCTGAGTAGTTTACCCCTAAACTTCAAGTACAGCAGTTCATATCCAACTGTTACAGAATTTTATGAACAGAGAGACACCTGAAGTCCTATGTAACATGAAGATTTTTTTTTTTTTTCTTCATCTGTTAGAAAAAAAGAGAGAGAGAGAGAAGGAAGAGAATACCCAGTAATCATCCCTGCATCCAAACTATTTCAAGTAAGGACAGGTCAGATACACACCAAATTAGGATGCACAAAAATTAATCCAAAGTTTCCTCCCATAAAAAGCCACTAAGACCGTCTGTTACCTTTTGCAAATCCGTCCTAAACATATACTATGTGATAAGCATTATATACTTCAGGTATAAAAATGCAGTACAGTGCAATAATTATTAAAGTATACAGTGTTGTATAGGCTAAGGGTATGCCTTTCCCATACAATACAGTTCAGTGCAGCTATTGTCCAGTACACATTACCCCTCCATTTATATGCTGTCCATTTGCCCAATTGACATTTTGCCTGGCAACGCTTTAAATCTCTGCCCTAATTCTTTTCCAGAGGTTCAAAATCTCATTTACCGAGGGCAGATCCAGGCCAAACCTTTCATTTTTCCTCACCCATTCACACACCACCAACTTCACAGCTGTGGCACATGTGCACTCCATGTCCTTCACCTCTTGCTGCTTTGTGTAGTTTCTGTGTCCACCAGTCTCAGCTTGTGTAAAAGTCCTGTATAATCCAGCCATTACAGTCTTGTTCATGCACCATATCTTATAAGTAATGATGATCACTGTGTTATATGCTTGTGATTAGTAGGGGAGGAAAATTTTTCAAGAAGTCAAAATAATGACTGAAGACAAATTCTGGAGAGGTGGTACCCCCATTAAGCAAGTGTTTCAGGTTTTATTTTCTGTACACCATACACATTTCCATTTCTGCAGCTGCTTTTACTCCTCATAATAGCTTTGTAAACAGATGATCTGCTACACACAAATAAAGTGTACCTATGTTACATACAGATAAATATTGTAGACCAATGATTGTGATGTACACTATTGAAAATTTCAATACTCTGATATCATCATCATTATGTCATCATCATCCTTGACCATCCCATATGAGCAGGAGCATAAATTGCTCTAAGGACTAGGCCTAATCAGTTACAGCATCTAAGGCGATGGTGACAACCTCCACCTACTTAGGTAAAGCTCAAACCTACAGAAATGACAATACTTAGGTGGATGTGTGGTGTGTCCTTCAATGACCAAGGCCTGGGGGAACTAGGTCTATGACTGGAGAGCTGAGTGCAAGAGATGAGACTAGAGTGTATTGGTGCTGTGCTGAGGAGGGGCAGATTGAGATAGTTTAGACTTAGGAGAGAGGATGGAGGATAGCCAGTTGCAGAATTAGAGGGTGTGAACTGAAAATTGCGAGGAGGCAGACCAAAAGAGACCTGGGACAGGGATGATCTGAGAGGTTGGCCTCAGGGATAAAGGGACTGAATAAAGGAGGCTGCCAGAGATTGAGCAGTGTAGAGAACCACCATTAGGTGACCGAAGCTGATACATGCAAGCATATTAGAGCCATTATAAATGATTAAACCCCTATCAGCCAGCAATGGAAACCCATACAGGCTCCATCTAGGTGGAGCACCTTAACCCACTGGACCACCAAGCATCATTTGGTTACCAGTGGCATGGTTGCCACTCATCCTCAGTACATGGGATTACCGGGAAACATTAAGGCTTGTCACTCAGTTCAATCCCTGGGAAATATACAATATATAGAGAGAGATCGTGACATCATGTGAGTGGATGATGGATTTTACCACAGCTTTCATTGACGAGAGACAGTATATCAGGCAGCATTTCTCAAAGAAAACATGAAGCTCGCTTCAGCAAGAAGTGGTGGTTCAGCCATCACTTGAGGATCTTATGTGTTGTTTGAGTTCATTGCAATAGCCTCTTGGTAATAAGTGGTGATGACTGTCATCCACTTACTTTGATGTTAATGCTGTTACCTCACTTCTTCCTCACCACTATCCCATTCTTTTTCCTTGTCCTCCATACTTCTGCTTCTCCATTTCCATCCAGTCTCTTTTCATTACTTATGTAATTTCGCTACTGCACTTCTGGTGCGCTCTACATGAAGTGACAAGCCTAATGATTTCCTGTAACCCAGGAAATCATTTGCAATGCTGATTGGTAACCATATAATTAAATAATGCAGATATGAGAGGCCTACTATGATCCCTGGCTAATTGGGTGGGTGGAGAGAGATGCCAAGTACAGTATCCATCTAAGAACCAATCCTCCACACTTTTCCCCTTACCTCGCCGTTGGCAATTTCCTATATCTGCAAGGGAACATCGATTCAATACACAGGAGGACTCTCTGCTGGGGTAATGGTTACTTGCATGTGGTTGATGGGTCTGCTATCACCAAGTAGAATGAGATTTGATGCTTATGATTCTTTCCTTCGTGTTATCAGGGAGGGGAAGTTGTTGCGATAACCATAGCCATACAGAGCAAGAAGTACACAAACTCAGAGCTGGTGACATGATTGCAATGAAAGTCAGAGTGTTGGATACACACAAAGGTAACTAGTCAGCAATGATGTGACTAGGTAGGATGATGCTAACACTACTTGTGGAACATCTCTACAGGCAAATGACCTTATATTATATTTAAAGAATTGCAATTTTACAAATAATGGGGTCTGGATAGTATCTCATGCTGGTATGGGAATTTTGTGGTTTTGTGTGACAGCCTTCTTAACCATATTTACCTATTTGTATTTACCTATTTGTAGTATACAGGAATTGGTTAATGCTTGTGTTGTCCTGTCTTCATATCCACATTTATCAAGTCTACCCTTTACACACATGAATATTTTCTCATACATCACCTCTTTTATCTACTGGTAGGTTTCCAAATATTCAAGTGTTTACCTAATCCACCTAATTGTGATGTACACGGAATATACTATGGTACGTGGCGTTTCCATCGCTGTTTCTCCAATAAGTCGAAGTTGTTTCAAACTCGTTTAAGTTTCTAGACCCTGAACAGAATCTCTTTGTCCAGGCTGTTCCATAAGTCTATACTTCTGTAAGGAAAGCTATATTTCTTGATATCAACCAAGCAGCTTGACTTTTTCAGTTTCATTCACGTGTCCTCTTGTTGCTCTCTTATCCCATTCAAACGAATCTTCTTTGTCAATTTTGTCTACTCCCACCATGGTCCTGAACACACATAATCATGTCTCCCCTGTTTCTCCTTTCCTCCTAACGAAGGCAAATCCAGTTTTTCCAACCTCTCTCCTTGCTGACAGGTCTGTCAGACTGGGGACCATCTTGAATTGCTGTTCTTTGTATTCTCTCAATCTTGTTGCTATCTCTTTCTTTTTGTGTGGGGACCACACTACCGCTACATATTCTAACTTATGGAAAGCGGATCATGACCACTATCAATTTTTTCATGTTTCCTCATCCATATAGTGAAATGCTACTCTTATATTAATCAAGAAGTTTATAAGTCTCTCCAACTATCTTGTTAATGTACTTTTCTGGTGACAAACTATCTTGGACCAGCACTCCCTGATCTTTCTCTTCTCTCCTTTTTTGTGATTAATTCCATTAACCAAAAAATAATTCAATGATAGTCTCCTAGTGCCCTTCACCCATTTCCAATATTTTACATTTCTTTACATTAAATTTCATTTCCCACGTCATTTCACCAATTGTAATATCCTACTCAAATCCTCCCTGCAGTATTTTACAATCCTCCTCAACCTCTATCTTCCTTAAGATCTTTACATCATCAGCAAACAGACTTGCATAACTGTTTGCTCCATCTACCATATCATTTAAATAAATCAGGAGAACATTACTGGCGCCAACACTGAGTATGGAGGGACTCCACTTGTTACTTCCCTCCATCCGGACATCTTTTCGCTATTACTGTCCTCATTTGTCTGTCTCTCAAAAAGTCTCTCATCCATTCCAGAAGTTTCCCCTTTAGTCCTCCTATATATTCTAGTTTCCACATTAGTCTCTTATGAGAATGCCTTGTCAAAGGCCTTCTCCAAGTCTAAGTACACACAGATCCACCCAGCCATCTCTCTCCTGTACCACATCAGTAGCTCTTGAGTAAAAGAAAGCTCAGCAAATTAGAAACACACAGCCTTACAGCTTCTGAATCCAAGCTGACATTCCTTCAAAATATTCATCTCTTCCAGATATTTTATCCATCTGTCTTTCAGGATTCTCTCACACAATTTACTGAGACCATGCCTGATTCAGACACTGGTCTATAATTCAGAGGTTCTTCCCTTTCTTCCTCCCTTGTAAATTAGTACCACATTTGCCCTCTTCCATTTTTTGGCACTTTCCCCTCTTCCAGTGAGCATACAATTAAGCTGTGAATTTTATCCGCCAGTTGTTCTCTGCATTCCTTCAATGCCCAATTAGAAATTCACGTAGGTCCTGGGGCTTTCAACACATCTACTTGAGTTTCCAGTAATTTATACACTTTTTCTGTGCCTCCACTTTTGCTCTTTCATCATAGAACATTTCTAATCACTCCCTCCCCTTCCACTGGCTCCTTTTCTTTAGTGAAAACTGATAGGAAACATTTATTTCATTATTTCTGCTTGCATTGCCGCATCCTTAACCCCTACATGAGGCATGTTTACCGATGTTTTGCGTGTGCCGTGGTTGTTAGGCAACCTCAAACAGACTCTCCAAAAATATTTGCCAAAAGTCAGTTATTAGTCCTAGAATATTAAAATTATATATGCTTGTGGTACATACCTTCAGCTTTCTCCTGGAATGTTTGTTGAGCCTTCGTCAGTTACCATAGGACTTGTGGAGATATCTGAAGTTGGGTAACGAAGTCTCCACTTTACACTTCCATATGACCCGTAATGTGATTTTACGGCTTAGAATATTAACACTATAAACACTGCTCTACGGTTTTCAAGTAGTTTGGGATCCATACTCCAAAAAAAAGAACGCTGTGAAGGCTTAATGAAAATTATGAGCGCGTCCCCGGCCTTGCACTTTTTCGCTAGTTCGCTCTTGGTACTCTGTCATTTATTATTCTTAAAACCCCTCACACTTTATATTTCTATTACTATATAACACTTATATATATCTACGGTCTTTATCAACAAATTTCCTTCAGTAGTATTGGTTTATTGTCACTGTAGAGATTCAATTTCTTTCAGTAAAATACATAGCATTCACTTTCTCATCCTGTATACTGGCATTGAGAGTGAATGTCACTTTCATCTTCACTATCATCACTCATAGTATTCAGACATCTATCTATCTATCTATCTATATATAGCCCGACGCCCTAATCCCGCAAAGGGTGGCCGCAGACAAAACGCCTCCAAGTCACTCTGTCACCCCCCATTTGGCTCCCCTCCCCCCTACTCACCCACCCTCCCTCATATGCCTCTCGTCCATCCCTCCACCTCATCCTCAGTCTGCCTCCTCCCTCTCCCTCCCTCCACCTCACCTACATACACCCTCTTCCGTCAGTCTTTCATTCTCCATTCTCTCCACATGTCCAAAACCACCTCAGTGTATTCAGACATGCTATAGTGATACATTTCACTTTCATTACTCCTAGAGGTATATACTCCTTCTTATAATGTACTACTCATTTACATTTAAAGTACACCGCTTCCCGTCCGATCAGCGAAGTTAAGCAACGTTGGGTCTGGTTAGTGCATGAATGGGTGACCGCCTGGGAACACCAGATGCATTAGCATCCCTACGTGTCAAGTAGAAATTTGGTGGAAGATTAGTGCCCCTCCCTAACAAAACAGTGCTCTAAGCCATTTGACACCCCGTCTGGGATGGCGGCGTCAGCGATAGATGAATGAATAGGTTACATTTCTATTTACGAATTCTCTACTTTGTTACATTATTTACATTCACCTTTTATTTACACTGTATTATGCACTGTCACTTAAATGTAACTTCATAAAACTATTTTCCATTGTTCACGTATATTTACATTCATTACTTTCACTTTTTGTTTACACATTATTTACAATTCCACTTGCACTGTTTTACTCAATAGAAAGATCGTAATCACTCTCTTATCGGTGTCAGCCCCTTTACCTCTTTCCACACGAGGTTTAGTAGAAGTAAAGGTCACAGGAGCCCTTTGCATGGAGGTGAAAAAAGGCCCTGAAGTCGGCAAGAGGATAAAGCCTCCTCTTCGGAAGATGAGAGAGAACTGATAAAGGAAGGCCGGCCCGAGTTAAGGCCTACTTAAAGTTATTCAGTGCTACCAGCGTAGCTCTTGAAACAGCTATGTATTTCACTGAAATGATTGTGAGGAAATCTAGGTAATACATTATATATTAGTCAATTCCAGGTGAATGTAAATATCACTTAGGCTTCTCCCTTACCTCCCCTTACTGTATATTTATTACCCGAAAATAGATTATATGGCATATTTCAAGGGGAAAAAAACAGCGAAAATTAGCGAGCAAATTGCACGTGTGAGGTGTTGTCGGGTGATAATTAGCTTAATTCCAGGGTGTATGGCACTCTCACTTGTATTTCTTTCTTGTATACTTATTTGGTATAAAATGAGGGCACTGGGGCTTATTTCA